>NW_028177618.1:0-11970 GCF_964030765.1 Micromesistius poutassou | reverse complement strand
GAGAGGAGGGATAAGGCTGTTTTAGTGATGTGGTTGACATGGTGGTAATGAGAGGAGGGATAAGGCTGTTTTAGTAATGTGTTTGACATGGTGATAATGAGAGGAGGGATAATGCTGTTTTAGTGATGTGGTTGACATGGTGATAATGAGAGGAGGGATAAGGCTGTTTTAGTGATGTGGTTGACATGGTGGTAATGAGAGGAGGGATAAGGCTGTTTTAGTGCTGTGGTTGACATGGTGATAATGAGAGGAGGGGTAAGGCTGTTTTAGTGACGTGGTTGACATGGTGATAATGAGAAGAGGGATAAGGATGTTTTTGGGATGTGGTTGACATGGTGATAATGAGAGGAGGGATAAGGCTGTTTCAGTGATTTGGTTGACATGGTGATAATGAGGATGGTTAAGGCTGTTTTAGTGACGTGGTTGACATGGTGATAATGAGAAGAGGGATAAGGCTGTTTTAGTGATTTGGTTTACATGGTGGTAATGAGAGGAGGGATAAGGCTGTTTTAGTGATGTGGTTGACATGGTGATAATGAGAGGAGGGATAAGGCTCTTTTAGTGATGTGTTTGACATGGTGATAATGAGAGGAGGGATAAGGCTGTTTTAGTGATGTGGTTGACATGGTGGTAATGAGAGGAGGGATAAGGCTGTTTTATTGATGTGTTTGACATGGTGATAATGAGAGGAGGGATAAGGCTGTTTTAGTGATGTGGTTGACATGGTGGTAATGAGAGGAGGGATAAGGCTGTCTTACTGATGTGGTTGACATGGTGATAATGAGAGGAGGGGTAAGGCTGTTTCAGTGATGTGGTTGACATATTGGTAATGAGAGGAGGGATAAGGATGTTTTTGGGATGTGGTTGACATGGTGATAATGAGAGGAGGGATAAGGCTGTTTCAGTGATGTGGTTGACATGGTGATAATGCGAGGAGGGATAAGGGTGTTTTAGTGATGTGGTTGACATGGTGATAATGAGAGGAGGGGTAAAGCTGTTTTAGTGACGTGGTTGACATGGTGATAATGAGAAGAGGGATAAGGATGTTTTTGGGATGTGGTTGACATGGTGATAATGAGAGGAGGGATAAGGCTGTTTCAGTGATTTGGTTGACATGGTGATAATGAGGAGGGGTAAGGCTGTTTTAGTGACGTGGTTGACATGGTGATAATGAGAAGAGGGATAAGGCTGTTTTAGTGATTTGGTTTACATGGTGGTAATGAGAGGAGGGATAAGGCTGTTTTAGTGATGTGGTTGACATGGTGATAATGAGAGGAGGGATAAGGCTCTTTTAGTGATGTGTTTGACATGGTGATAATGAGAGGAGGGATAAGGCTGTTTTAGTGATGTGTTTGACATGGTGATAATGAGAGGAGGGATAAGGCTGTTTTATTGATGTGGTTGACATGGTGGTAATGAGAGGAGGGATAAGACTGTCTTACTGATGTGGTTGACATGGTGATAATGAGAGGAGGGGTAAGGCTGTTTCAGTGATGTGGTTGACATATTGGTAATGAGAGGAGGGATAAGGATGTTTTTGGGATGTGGTTGACATGGTGATAATGAGAGGAGGGATAAGGCTGTTTCAGTGATGTGGTTGACATGGTGATAATGCGAGGAGGGATAAGGGTGTTTTAGTGATGTGGTTGACATGGTGATAATGAGATGAGGGGTAAGGCTGTTTTAGTGATGTGGTTGACATGGTGATATTGAGAGGAGGGGTAAGGCTGTTTTAGTGACGTGGTTGACATGGTGATAATGAGAAGAGGGATAAGGCTGTTTTAGTGATGTGGTTGACATGGTGGTAATGAGAGGAGGGATAAGGCTGTTTTAGTGATGTGGTTGACATGGTGGTAATGAGAGGAGGGATAAGGCTGTTTTAGTGATGTGGTTGACATGGTGATAATGAGAAGAGGGGTAAGGCTGTTTTAGTGACGTGGTTGACATGGTCTGATCCTGGTTCATGTTTTTCTAGAAGAGTCCAGCAGCAGAGAGCAGACTCCCCTGGACCCAGCTGTGTCTCCATGAAGAGTGACTGGTCTATGGATGATCCTGCTACGTTTAAAGATGGACGCCCCTCCAGAGAGGAGAGGTAGGAGTTTCAAACAGACCATGACAACAGACCAGTTGGTTGTTATCAGACTCTACTGATACTCTCTCTCACAATCAATCATTAACTAACTGAAGAGGATTACAGTTTACCTGTACTCCTTACACACACACACACACACACACACACACACACACACACACACACACACACACACACACACACACACACACACACACACACACACACACACACACACACACACACACACACACACACACACACACAGACATTTACCAATAAAACATTCACAAGCATATAAGATATGATCAACTATATGAATCCCACACAAGGGGAATCCCTCTTGTTATTGCAGCTCAAGAGTCAACAGTACAGCGAAAGAGAGATTAAGGGATGAATAAGACACAAAATAACACTAAAAAAAAGTGAAAATAAATGTAAAAATTAAATAAAGATACAAAACGTAGAATAATAACTAAATAAATACAATTACACAGGATACTTGCACAGTATAAATATGAACTCTCTCTCTCTCTCTCTTGTATGTTTATTGTGTGTGTTCTCCCCACAGACAACCCCACCAGAGGTCAAAGGTTACCAGGGCTCAGTCTGTACAGCATCAAACAGAGCTGATCAAGGTGTGTAAATGTCCAACAAGATATTTGACTTAAGCTCTACATGAACATAAAATAGCATCTCCATCTGCTAATAGTCTGCAGGCACAAAGCTCTGCCTGATGGACCAGGAGGAACCAGCTGACACACTGTGGGACGGTAAGAGACTCTTATTTTGAAAACAGAATGAATAATTATTTTGAAGTGCAGAAGAGACTCTTATTTGTTCTGCTCACACGAAATGACATATCCTGAGATTTTTTACATCCCTTTTTCAATGTTGAGATATCTTCCCTCAGGTTAGGGTAAGGGTGTCATGTTAAATGGTTTGATCCAGATATGTAGGGTTATTGTGGGTCTATCAGGTTAAATGGTTTGATCCAGATATGTAGGGTTATTATGGGTCTATCAGGTTAAATGGTTTGATCCAGATATGTAGGGTTATTGTGGGTCTATCAGGTTAAATGGTTTGATCCAGATATGTAGGGTTATTGTGGGTCTATCAGGTTACAGAATGTTAAACAATATGCTGCAAATCAATAGCAGAATAACTTAGTGGAAGAAATGCAACACTATCTTGTTATATCAGCATAGCAAATTAGTTTCCACTGATTCACTATCATTATTACAAGTCAACTATTGCTTTTGAAATAACTTCAAAATGCAGTCTTTTTTTTTTATAAACGCCAGTTATGCTAACTAAGTTGTTGATGCTCCGTTTTATGTGTAGGGACCCTAATCATGCTACTGCAGATGTTTTGTGCTATTCTGAGCAATATTAATGATTAAAAAATGCAGTTTGGAAGCGTTCGGCGCACCGCCCCTAGCCAATGCACTGTTAGCCATTTGGGCTCTTAGTGTTGCTCTGGGCAAGCACTATACTGGTTGGTCAACGAAAAAATGACCTAAACGGCTTATTTGATCTGTTTTCATGCAGAAATAGACCCTGGGTTAAATTTTTGCCGGATTTACACTTTAATAATCCTGAACATTTTGAATCTGTAATGCGCAGTCCTTGTTATGACCAGCTTCTTCGACCAAAGTTATAAAGCCTCTAAATATCATGAAGTTGATAATTTAAGAGGAAATATTTACATGTTTCCACTGATTTCACCATCCACTATATGATGTCTTCTGTTGTTTTCTCATTTAGGATCTGCTGCTGTCGAGTGCCAACATAAATTCAAGTCTCATTTGAAGAAGAAGTCCAGGCATGTGTTTGAGGGAATTGCTATAGCAGGAGAGCCAACAGGTCTGAATGACTTCTACACAGAGCTCTTCATCACAGAGAGAGGCAGTGGAGATGTCAACAAGGAACATGAGGTCAGACTGATTGAAACAGCTTCCAGGAGACTGGCCAAGGAGGAAACACCAATCAAATGTGAAGACATCTTTAAACCCTTACCTGGACAAGATCAACCAATCAGAACAATAATGACAACTGGAGTGGCCGGTATTGGTAAAACCATCTTAACACACAAGTTCACTCTGGACTGGGCTGAAGGAAAAGCCAACCACGACATACACTTCACATTTCTCTTGACTTTCAGAGAACTGAATTTACTGAAAGGGAAAGAGTTTAGCTTGGTGGAACTTCTTCATCACTTCTTTATTGAGACCAAAGAAGCTGGAATCTGCAGATTCGACCAGTTCCAAGTTGTCTTCATCTTGGATGGTCTGGATGAGTGTCGACTTCCTCTGGACTTCCAGAACAACCAGACCTGGACTGATGTCACAAAGCCGACCTCAGTAGATGTGCTGCTGACAAACCTCATCAGGGGCGACCTGCTTCCCTCCGCTCGCATCTGGATAACAACACGCCCTGCGGCAGCCGATCAGATCCCTTCTGAGAGTGTTGACATGGTAACAGAGGTGAGAGGGTTCACCGACCCACAGAAGGAGGAGTACTTCAGGAAGAGATTCAAAGAGGAGACGCTGGCCAGCACAATCATCTCCCACATCAAGAAATCACGAAGCCTCCACATCATGTGTCACATCCCAATCTTCTGTTGGATCACTGCTACAGTTCTGGAGGACATCTTCAAAACATCCCACATTGAAGAGATGCCCAAGACGGTGACTCAGATGTACAGCCACTTCCTGAGGGTTCAGTCCATACAGGGGGACAGGAAGTACCATGGGAGAGCTGAAACTGATCCAGACTGGAGTTCAGAGAGCAAGGAGATCATTGTTTCTCTGGCAAAACTTGCTTTTAACCAGCTGGAGAAAGGCAACCTGATCTTCTATGAGGCAGACCTGGCAGAGTGTGACATCAATATCAGAGCAGCCTCAGTGTACTCAGGAGTGTTCACCCAGATCTTTAAAGAGGAGTGTGGTCTGTACCAGGACAGGGTGTTCTGCTTTGTCCATCTGAGCATCCAGGAGTTTCTGGCTGCCCTTTATGTCTTTCTGTCCTTCATCAACACTGGTGTAAATCTGCTCACAGAAGAACTACGAACCTCCAGGAAAGACAAACTCTTCCTCTACCAGAGTGCTGTGGACAAGGCTTTACAGAGTGAGAACGGCCACCTGGACTTGTTCCTCCGCTTCCTCCTGGGCCTCTCTCTGGAGAGCAATCAGATTGTCCTACAAGGTCTGCTGGGACAGAAAAAAGGTAGATCACTGACCACTCAGATTAAAAAAGGTCTGCTGGGACTGACAGGAAGTAGCTCATGGACCAATAAGGGAACCGTGTCTTACATCAAGGAGAAGATAAATGGCAATCTCTCTCCAGAGAGAAGCATCAACCTGTTCTATTGTCTGAATGAGCTGAACGACCGTTCTCTAGTGAAGGAGATCCAACAGTACCTGACATCAGGAAGTCTCGCCAGAAAATCTCTCTCTCCTACTCAGTGGTCCGCTCTGGTCTTCATCTTACTGTCATCAGAAGAGGAGCTGGAAGTGTTTGACCTGAAGAAATACTCTGCTTCAGAGGAGGGTCTTCTGAGGCTGCTGCCAGTGGTCAAAGCCTCCAAAACATCTCTGTAAGTGCACTAATGACACAACACAAAATACATCAAACTAGAATATAACATTTATAGTAACATGCAAAACATCTCTGTAGGTGCACTTATAACATGTATTACAACACACGACAAAATATAAGTAAAAATAGAAAATAAGTTATAATATTCAAAACATCTCCGTAGGTGCACTTATAACATGTATTACAACACAACAAAATATACGTAAAAATAGAAAATAAGTTATATAAATATTCAAAACATCTCTGTAGGTGCACTTATAACATGTATTACATTACAAGAATCCCAATTATCGTAATACAACAATGTAAAATTAATATTGATCTAAAAAAACAATGAGAAAAGATGTTTAAACAGCTATACAATATTCAAAATTGTACACCCAATCCATAAGAATTATCTATGATTATCTAAGATCTAATGTATTAACTAATGTATGTTAGATTTAAGTAATAAAACATTTACAAATACAGATTTCAACACAATTCCTTCATTGTTAAAGACTTATTTGAAACACATGTTCCTGTTCATTTTCTGTGAAGGCTGAATGGCTGTCATCTGTCAGAGAGCTGCTGTGCTTCTCTGGCCTCAGTTCTCAGCTCCAACTCCTCTAGTCTGAGAGAGCTGGACCTGAGTACCAATGATCTGAATGATTCAGGAGTGAAGCTGCTCTCTGCTGGACTGGGGAGTCCACACTGTACACTGGAAACTCTCAGGTCAGTTATCAGCCTCTTCTTCAAACTGGTTATTCTAGACTCCAGTAAGTGCTGCTCCTGCTTGACACTCCCTGGTTCTACACAATGTTAGAAACATCATAGCATATCAAACACAGCGGACTTCTCCTGACTCTAACCGAACAATATCTCATCTGAGTTGTAGCTATTGAGAAAGGTGCATTTGTTCAAGATCCTGTTTCACAGCCAAGTGAAGGAAGTTCTACTGTCTGTGATGATGTCATCTCCCCACTTCCTCTTCCTGTTCTCAGACAGGGTGACACAGCTTTGTCTCCATAAAGTATCAATAAAGCTTTAACTTGTCCTCCAAATGGAATGATGAATACACTTTATAAATGTGGTTACTTTAGTACAAACTGCTCTCAACCAGAAAGAATAAATGGTGTGTGTGTGTGTGTGTGTGTGTGTGTGTGTGTGTGTGTGTGTGTGTGTGTGTGTGTAGGTTGTCTGGCTGCCTGATCACACAGGAAGGCTGTGCTTCTCTGGCCTCAGTTCTCAGCTCCAACTCCTCTAGTCTGAGAGAGCTGGACCTGAGTACCAATGATCTGAAGGATTCAGGAGTGAAGCTGCTCTCTGCTGGACTGGGGAGTCCACACTGTACACTGGAAACTCTCAGGTCAGTTATCAGCCTCTTCTTCAAACTGCGTCTTGGGGTTGTTTAATATGTAAGGGATGATCCACGACTAGGTGGACTGTTATCAATATCGATATGTATGTTATACGTGATGTAACTCTGGCCAGCTGATGTGAGGGTTAGGGGTTGTTGACCTGTTAACTGCTAGTATGTTATACGTTATGTAACTCTGGTCAGCTGATGAGAGCTGAGGAGTTGTCATTAGTGTAGACATGGTGATGAGGCTTTAGCCGTGCTGTGATCTGAATATAATGCACCCCTCACCACTAAAACATCACTGGCCGTGGTAAAGTGAAACATATTGAACAGTAAAGATGTCCTTTATTAATGTGGCGGCGTGGAGGCTCTCAATGTGAATCTTAGGTTGCTTGACAACGCCACCTTGGGAATTGCACCCAAGGAATTATTATATATTATTTTACATTGATCAAAAACACAGGTTCGTTCCACTCAACAGGCAAGACGCGTGGTTCCCAGTTTACAAAAATACTTTGTTTAATAAGATATATATATTATCACAAAAATGAGCATTCATCCCAACTAATAAACAAGGAGCCTAATCAGGGGCTGAGGCCTACTGGTGGGGAAAGAGCAGGTGAAGGGGAAGGGGACTCAACAGGAATAAATTAAAGGGAAAGGGTTCACCCAGACACACGTGGCAGTCACACACTGGTATCACCAAATCCAAGGAAGCACAGCACACAAGAATGAGGGACACCACCACCCACGTCACCAGCACCACCACCAGCCTGCAGCCACTGAGAAGGAAACAAAAAGGAAGTTACAACGGAAATAATTAACCCAAAATGTATGAAGCAATATACAACACAAAGCAGGAAATAGTTCACAAAATAAACTTAACAAAACAATTTACTTAATCAAAATAATAAAGTACAGAAAACAAAACAAAATTAAGGGATTAACTCCTCAAAATCATTCGGCTCAAATTAAAGGGATTAACAGGTTAAAAGTGTGGTGTCGGCAGTCCACCATGCAAGCCGGCTGTAGCCAAAAGCCAGCAACAGCAGCAGCACCAAGCAGCACAGAGCAGCAAGGAATAAGTGGCTGCCAGAGACAAAGCAAGGGACAATGTCATATATAGCAGCAGAGACAAACAGTGTGATTAGCAGCAGAGACAAACAGCAGACAAAGCTGTAGACAAAGCTATGGACAAAAGCTGTGTACAAAGCAGCAGCGGCCCCAATCAGCTGGTGGCGGAGTCAGATAAATCTATAGATTTCAGCCAGCTGATGAGCGTTCCCTGTCAATAAACATAAAATTAGTATGGCTAAGCTACATTTATCAAGGCTTTTGGAGGCTAGATTTAAAGTAGCATACCCGTTTTCAAAGTCAAACCTGCACAGGGAGAGGGAGGGAGAGAGAGAGACACACGGCAGGGGACATCTACCTGTGACCACACTAGCATTAGCTACAGGATAGCATTCGGTGTAACACAGAGAGAGAGGACACTTACCGCTCGAGAGAACCAGCGACTAAACGGAGCACGGAGCACGCAGTCGCTGCTCTGCAGTGAAAACACACCGGCTTTAAGCATGAGGACACAGTGATAAATGAAACGAAACAGTAGCCGCAGCAAGGGCGCGGAGCATTACCTGCACGGGCAAACACCTGACCCGGAAATGATGCATCAGTGAGAGCACAAGAAGGAGGGCTGTACTTATGTACTGCCGCCCTAGTGGTCAGCTGACACAATTAACTGCAGCAAGGCAACCCTATTTCTATGCTGCTACATTAACATCATATTCGTTTGGTGTAGTGCTGCTCATGTCCGATGTATTTCTGTTGATCTTTTCCATGCTGACAAAACACTCCCTGGTTCTACACAATGTTAGAACCTGTGGATAAACGGTCTTAGCGTACCAAACACAGCGGACTTCTCCTGACTCTAATAGAACAATATCTTATTGTCCTCCATATGGAATGAATACACTTTCTAAATGTGTTTAATTTTGTACAAACTGCTAGATAGAATAAATGGTGTGTGTGTGTGTGTGTGTGTGTGTGTGTGTACACAGGTTGTCTGGCTGCCTGGTCACACAGGAAGGCTGTGCTTCTCTGGCCTCAGCTCTGAGCTCCAACCCCTCCCATCTGAGAGAGCTGGACCTGAGCTGCAATCACCCAGGAGACTCAGGAGCTGCGCTGCTCTCTGCTGGACTGGAGGATCCATGCTGGAGACTGGACACTCTCAGGTATGGAGAGGACAGCTCTCCACTCGGGGACAAAGTCTCCTACAAGGGTTCAAGCCGCTGCTAGATGAAGCGGTTTGAAAAGGCAGCTGTAACTCATGTTGTGTAGAGAGTGATGAGACAGCAGATGATGAAGGTGAATGTTTCAACATGCTGCTCTCACTTTGTTTCCCCCCCCAGTGTGGAGCACGGTGGAGTGTGGAGGCTGAATCCAGTTCAGAGACGTAAGTGTTTGTTTAGTTTGATTCATCACAACACTATGGTTCATCAATTTATCTCCAGCCTGTATGTGAGCTCAGATCGTTCAGTCTGTTGTTTACAAAGGTGTCCCTTTGAAGGCTGGTGCAATGTGTGCGTTTTGGGAAATTCAAAAGTTGAATATCTTGGAAGGTTACGTGTGTGTAATAAGCTCATCATGCCGAACATTTTGATGTATTATATGTTTTATCACAAGGTTGCCACAACACACACACACACACACACACACAGACACAGACAGACAGATAGATAGACAGACAGATAGACAGACAGACACAAAAGGCGCGGGAAGTTGTTTTCATCCGGGGATGCGTGCGGGCAGAGTTGTTGGTGGGGGGGGGGGGGGGGGGGTCCACGTAACGTTTTTCGTCTCAGGCTGGTTGCCATGGCGTCGAGGTAAAACTGATCGGCCAATGAACAGGCCGGCATTAGCTCAGGGGGTAGAGCGGGTTGGCTGGTAACCACAAGGTTGCTGGTTGGAACCCCGGCTCCTCCTCCTCGCTGAGTGTCGAGGTGTCCCTGAGCGAGACGCCTCACCCTAACTGCTCCTGACCAGCTGGCTGTCGCCCTGCGTGGCTGACGCCGCCATCGGTGTGTGAACGTGTGTATGAATGGGTGAATGTCAGGCAATATTGTAAAGCGCTTTGGGTGGCCACTGGTTACAAGAAATGCGCTGTATAAATGCAGTTCATTTACCATTAACCATGCTGCTATCCACCAATGAGGCTGTTAACTATACATGTTCTACTGTTATGCTGCCTATGTAATGAATTACACAACCAAGCAATGAGAAAGGCTTGTAATTTAGACTTTAGACACATTGACTTACCTGTTGATAAGGAAGCAGGAAACTTTTTGAAAAATCGTAATCCTTTTGAAAAATCGTAATCCTTCATTAGCTCTTTAAACCTGGGAAGAGCTAATACATTTCTTAAAATGCTACAGTGTCCCTTTAAGAGAAAAAAAGCAATTGATTGTGATTAATCACAGCAAATTGTGCGATCAATTGACAGCACTAAGATATACGTGTGTGTGTGTGTGTACACACCTACCAGTTCTCTGGTCCAACAGTTAAGGGCTGATTATGGTCCCACGTTCACGCAACGCAACGACCACGCAGACGCTTCAACGCAGTCGTGAACCTTTGTGGTTCTGCGTCAGGTTTTAGTGAGCGGACCAATCACAGCCCTCGCTGCTGCGTCGCCTCGACGGAAGGTGACATTTTTTGGGAGGCGCACGTCAGGCCCTTGTGGTGGACGCAAGGAGGGTCCGCAAGGACGTAACTGTGTGTTCACACCAAACGCAACGGCGCGACACGATTCCATACAAAGTCAACGTAGAGACGCGAATCGGGCGAAATTTGTCACGGCAAAAACCTGCGGCAAGACTTGATTGACGGCGCGACATTTTGCCCTGTCACAGGCGAGCGCGTTCACGAGGATTTGCAGCGCGAAAATTTTTGCTGAAGTTGAAATATTTCAACTTTGCCGCGGTATTCGTGTGAGACAGCCAATCAGCGTTCACTCCCTGGGTGAAGTAACGTGGGGGAAGTAACGTAAAACAGCCAATCAGCGTTCAACCAGCCGGGCCAACCGTTCCCTGCACTCAGCTGTGAACCGCAGCTTGGAGGAGAAAGTGATTGTTGCCGTTTGCGACTCCTGGAGCTCTATATATAATATGATATTATATAATATAATATATAAATATCTATATACTATATTTAAGCAATAGATCACGACAGGCTGTGGTATACGCTCATTATACCACAGTTAAGGGGCGTTGTCCGTCCCGACGCGCAGCGGAGGGGCGGCGACCCCCTTCACTGTTACGTAAATATGGCGAACCGGTTACGTAAATATGGCGAAATGAAAGTCATAGACACCCTCAATTTTGAAAAAGCTAGAAAGTCGGAAAAGCATTTTTTTTAACGAATACAAAAAAGTAGTCCCTCCTGGCTGCCGGCAAAGTGTACGGCGGTTGCTATGCAACACACTGTAGCGTCCTTCAGAGAGAAGGCTAGAGACGGTAGCTCGGTTCGCCGGCAATTTAGCCTTCTATCGAGCAGTTCACTCAGCGTGTGCCTATTGCTTTACAACATTTCCACCCCCTCCAGCAATCAACATGTTTTTAGGCTTCAGTGAACTATGCTATTGCTTTTATATATAAATAAACAACAGTTCAAGTTAGGCGCGGAGTGATACTGAACTCTGTAAACTGAACGGGCGTCATAGCTGTGTGTATACGCTCAATATACAACAGTTGGGAACCAATCAGATCGCTTGATTTAAGCCACCCGTTTTATAAATATATATATATATATATATATATATATATATTTATATATATATTCATAAATGTATGTGTATATATATATACACGTATACAAAATTATATATATATGTATGTATGTATGTATGTATGTATGTATGTGTATATATATATATATAATTTTGTATTTATATATGTAT
>NW_028177619.1:0-27710 GCF_964030765.1 Micromesistius poutassou | reverse complement strand
GGGTAGAGGGACTATAGAGAGAGAGGGACTATAGAGAGAGAGGGGAGAGAGACTACAGAGAGAGAGGGACTACAGAGAGAGAGAGACTATAGAGAGAGAGGGTAGAGGGACTACAGAGAGAGAGGGACTATAGAGAGAGAGGGACTACAGAGAGAGAGGAGACTACAGAGAGAGAGAGACTATAGAGAGAGAGGGTAGAGGGACTACAGAGAGAGAGGGACTATAGAGAGAGAGAGAGACTACAGAGGGTAGAGGGACTACAGAGAGAGAGGGGAGAGAGACTACAGAGGGTAGAGGGACTATAGAGAGAGAGAGACTACAGAGGGTAGAGGGACTACAGAGAGAGAGACTACAGAGGGTAGAGGGACTACAGAGAGAGAGGGACTACAGAGGGTAGAGGGACTACAGAGAGAGAGGGACTACAGAGAGAGAGACTACAGAGAGAGAGGGACTACAGAGAGAGAGGGGAGAGAGACTACAGAGGGTAGAGGGACTACAGAGAGAGAGGGACTATAGAGAGAGAGGGTAGAGAGACTACAGAGGGTAGAGGGACTACAGAGAGAGAGGGACTACAGAGAGAGAGAGACTACAGAGGGTAGAGGGACTACAGAGAGAGAGGGACTACAGAGAGAGAGAGACTACAGAGAGAGAGGGACTACAGAGAGAGAGAGACTACAGAGGGTAGAGGGACTACAGAGAGAGAGGGACTACAGAGGGTAGAGGTACTATAGAGAGAGAGAGACTACAGAGGGTAGAGGGACTATAGAGAGAGAGAGACTACAGAGAGAGAGAGACTACAGAGAGAGAGAGACTACAGAGGGTAGAGGGACTACAGAGAGAGAGAGACTACAGAGGGTAGAGGGACTACAGAGGGTAGAGGGACTACAGAGAGAGAGAGACTACAGAGGGTAGAGGGACTACAGAGGGTAGAGAGACTACAGAGGGTAGAGGGACTACAGAGAGAGAGGGACTACAGAGGGAGAGAGACTACAGAGGGTAGAGGGACTACAGAGAGAGAGACTACAGAGAGAGAGGGACTACAGAGAGAGAGGGACTATAGAGAGAGAGGGTAGAGAGACTACAGAGAGAGAGAGAGGGACTACAGAGAGAGAGAGACTACAGAGAGAGAGGGACTACAGAGAGAGAGGGACTACAGAGAGAGAGAGACTACAGAGAGAGAGGGACTACAGAGAGAGAGAGACTACAGAGAGAGAGAGACTACAGAGAGAGAGGGACTATAGAGAGAGAGGGTAGAGAGACTACAGAGGGTAGAGGGACTACAGAGAGAGAGAGACTACAGAGGGTAGAGGGACTACAGAGGGTAGAGGGACTACAGAGGGTAGAGGGACTACAGAGGGTAGAGGGACTACAGAGAGAGAGACTACAGAGAGAGAGGGACTACAGAGGGTAGAGGGACTACAGAGAGAGAGAGACTACAGAGGGTAGAGGGACTACAGAGGGTAGAGGGACTACAGAGGGTAGAGGGACTACAGAGGGTAGAGGGACTACAGAGAGAGAGACTACAGAGAGAGAGGGACTACAGAGAGAGAGGGACTACAGAGGGTAGAGGGACTACAGAGAGAGAGGGACTACAGAGGGTAGAGGGACTACAGAGAGAGAGGGTAGAGGGACTACAGAGGGTAGAGGGACTACAGAGAGCGGACAGAGAGGGTGGGGGGGTGAACACAGGGTGACCGGCAGCCCTCCGGTCCCGCGGGGCGTGACGAGCCGAGCTGCCACATGCTAATAAAGTGCGACCCGGCCACCGCTCAATCACCGGGCGCCGTCGGAGGCCCCGCGTACACGGGCCTCCGGAGACAGACCTGACCCCACCACGCCCCTCTGTCTCTCCTCCGTCACCAGCTCTCCCACCACCCCCCCTCTGTCTCTCCTCCGTCACCAGCTCTCCCACCACCCCCCCTCTGTCTCTCCTCCGTCACCAGCTCTCCCACCACGCCCCTCTGTCTCTCCTCCGTCACCAGCTCTCCCACCACCCCCCCTCTGTCTCTCCTCCGTCACCAGCTCTCCCACCACCCCCCCTCTGTCTCTCCTCCGTCACCAGCTCTCCCACCACCCCTCGCCGTGACGTGCGATGGGCGCAGCGGCTCGCGCGCAGCGAGTCGGAGCTCCGGCGACGGCAGCGGGTCTAGACGAGTCCGAGGCCTCGTCCGACGACGGCCGGGTAACGCGGGAGACCGAGAGGGACGGCGGTACAACAGCGATCGAAACGAGCGCCACTCGATACGTCTCCCCAATGTCCAACACCAATAGCAACAGCAGGCTGGCCTGTAATGCAATCCACTTCACACAGACAGGTGTCCAATCGTTATAAGGCGGCCGGTTCTGAAGTCCAAACAACATTGATTTTGCTGCGAGCCTTTTGGGAATGAGACGGAGTCTTCTTGGGCTGCATCCACTGTCAGCTCCCAGACCAAAGCCCACTGGGGACTGGGATTAAATGTCTTTGTTTTAAGACGTGCAAAAAGAAAGAGAAGGCTAAAAAATGTTATTTTTTTACTATTTTATTATCAACCGTTTTCATTTTAAGAAAACTAACTTGGAGCGAAAAAAGGAAATCTGACGTTTTCAATCGGCCCACGTGCATTTCTCGAGAGGGTGATTTATTGAAAACAATTGTGTTTGAGTGGCAACCATGAAAGTGCTCTTTAACAGATGTCATTACGGGGGAATAGGTCTGACATCTTCTGAACAACAAAAAAAAGATATAGAAATTGTGTAAAAGAAAATGTGTACTGAATTATTCTTCAAGGTTGAGATGGTGGTCGTTATTTTAATACAACAATGTTCCACCTTCAAAGACTACACTGGAGACACGAGGCACAGGAAAGGCGTTAAGCTTGGTAGGGTGGCAAACGTTGGCCATGTCTTTGGTGGGGCATGCCCACCCAAAAATATAGCTAAATATGATAAGATATTTCTGAGGAGGGCTTCTTATACTTCCATTGACAATTGGAAGAACAATTGGATGAAATGAGACAGCATTCTTGGGTTTTAACAAGGTAAAGTAAAAAGCATCCCAGTGTACCTGGCTGGGAGGCATTCTCTCAGGATAGAGTTCCCTTGGATTCCAAAGTAAATAACATTAGTCTCGGCGTGATTCAGAAGCAGAGATTCAGCTACATGTAACTGTAGCTACAACTCACAATGCCTCCATTTTAAATTGCTGGGAATCACATCAACATGACACGTGGGTGAAATAATGGCCCGTTGATATCAGCATGCGTAACACACAACGTGGTCTCAGCCGTTCTTCCCTAGCCCTCCTGGTTGGTTCGATTATGTCTATACTTTGGTTGAAGCGTTAAATGAACCAAGCTTTTTGGATTTCCTTCACATTGACGCAGCTTTAAAGAGATCAGCCGGTGTAGCTGCAGCACGGTGGTGATGCTACCAGGGCCTGGGAAGGAAGAGCAGGGACGGTGTAAACCAGGAGCTGATTCATGGACAGAGTGGACACCGGGCACCGCCGACTGCATCTCACAAACAGCCCGTCAGGGGCCACTGGTTATACAACCTAATTAATCAGACGTCGATCTACCTGCCTGATCTGTAAGATCAGACCAAAGCAACAGCACCAGAATAGCACTGAATCACCTAATGTACAGCACTGAATATACGAGCAGCCGCAACATTTCTAGTGGATGGAAGGACAGTGGTCCACACAGTGTGTACTGCTCATGGACCTTACTGTACTGCTCATAGTCCTTACTGTGCTGCTCATAGTCCTTACTGTACTCCTCATAGTCCTTACTGTACTGCTCATAGACCTTACTGTACTGCTCATGGACCTTACTGTACTGCTCATAGTCCTTACTGTACTGCTCATAGACCTTACTGTACTGCTCATGGACCTTACTGTACTGCTCATGGACCTTACTGTACTGCTCATGGACCTTACTGTACTGCTCATAGTCCTTACTGTACTGCTCATGGACCTTACTGTACTGCTCATAGTCCTTACTGTACTGCTCATAAACCTTACTGTACTGCTCATGGACCTTACTGTACTGCTCATAGTCCTTACTGTACTCCTCATAGTCCTTACTGTACTGCTCATGGACCTTACTGTACTCCTCATAGTCCTTACTGTACTGCTCATGGACCTTACTGTACTGCTCATAGACCTTACTGTACTGCTCATGGACCTTACTGTACTGCTCATAGTCCTTACTGTACTGCTCATAGACCTTACTGTACTGCTCATGGACCTTACTGTACTCCTCATAGTCCTTACTGTACTGCTCATGGACCTTACTGTACTGCTCATAGACCTTACTGTACTGCTCATGGACCTTACTGTACTGCTCATAGACCTTACTGTACTGCTCATGGACCTTACTGTACTGCTCATAGACCTTACTGTACTGCTCATAGACCTTACTGTACTGCTCATGGACCTTACTGTACTGCTCATAGACCTTACTGTACTGCTCATGGACCTTACTGTACTCCTCATAGTCCTTACTGTACTGCTCATGGACCTTACTGTACTGCTCATGGATCCATGGTCCAACCATGTCTTTAGGTACGACTCACTACAGCAGATTTGAACCGGAAGCAGGTATGTCATGTGACACCTTGGGGAGTCTGACACCTCCAGGTGTATAATCCTGTGGTCTTCTTCATCTTGTGTCATGGCAGGCGGTTCTCACACGAGGCCACTGGGAACATGTGGCGGTACGCACATGAAGTCTAGGTATTATTAGTTGTGATGGCAGAGCACGTTGAGGCCTTTGCACATTGCTGCATTGTGTGGAACGCTTAAAACTACAATTACTTTGTTGTTAATAATTTAGTTTCATAAGAAGGAAAATTCATACGACTACTGTCATATGAAGCTGTAAGTTAATCAGAGAATTTGCCTAACTTGTTTCCAACCTTTTCAGCATGCCTATTATCGGCAATGCATTTGGCCGAATAAACAACAGCATAGTCAACGTTGGACATTATAGCATGATAGGCTCTCTTTATTTAGGCAGAACGTAATTGAACAGAGAACAAGGAAGAACCAGCTGCACTTATGGTTGAGCATAAAAGCAAACTCCTTCTGTAATCATATTTGCATCACAGATGACATCGATACCCCTTCAGGCTCTACAAACATGAGGCTGGTTGTCAAGTTCATTATAACGCTATGCACTATTGAACTGAATAGAAGTAAGCTTTTACGATAATTCCATATTCAAAGTGTAAATAGTCCCGCAATGAAACGGAAATTAGGCTGCACATTTATAACGAACATAAGTTCTCCAAACATATCTGTAAATACAATAAATATACACCTTCTCCAACAAACAAACAAACAAGCAAGAGAACAAACAAACGTTTAGCAGCAGGCTGTAGTTGGAGGTAAACGGCGGCAGGAGAGGCTCCAGAATACAGCCTCCAGGCTGTGTTGATATGCTCACTCTGACTCTGGTTGCCCTGTGAAGGACCCGGACTGAATGCTCCTGGGTTCAGGCTGTTCCTCCTCCTGGCCTCAATTATCCATCCGGTAGAACTGAGAGTACGGGTCCCGCCAGCACCAGGTTCAGCAACTGCAGAGGCCTCTCCTGGCGAGCTGTCTGAGCCCTGAGAGTGGGTGCTACTGCTGCTCCCTGTAGGGGTACGCTGGTCATCGGGGGGGGGGGGGGGGTATGCGCTCATGTACTTCATTCACTTCCTGGTAGTCGGCCGTTGTGTCGGCTCACTCAGCAGAATGTTCTCTGGCTCTCTGGTTCCTCTGCCCGCCATCTGAGGAAGATAACGCCGTTAGCATCCCGCAGGGACACGCTTTCATTAAACGGTTATAAAAGAGAAAAACCTCATTTATTGAGAATAGCCGTCCATGTCTGATCTCCTCTGTCCTTGGCTCTGGAGAGGGGGGGGGGGGGGGGGGGTGGATACGTTCCTCCACAGTGAGCCTCTACCTGCTCTTGTCGGGCGGCAGTACCTCAGCAGGTAGAGCGGGTCGGCTGGTAACCGGAAGGTTGCTGGTTCGATCCCCGGCTCCTCCTCCTAGCTAGAGTGTGGAGGTGTCCCTGAGCGAGACGCCCTCACCCTGACTGCTCCTGACCCGCTGGCTGTCGCCCTGCGTGGCTGACTCCGCCGTCGGTGTGTGAATGTGTGCATGAATGTTTGTAAGTCGCTTTGGATTAAAGCGCCAAACCCCCTCACTGTGAATGTTGTTCTCGGGGAAAAGGAAGGCGGTGCTCTTGTGCCGTTACGAACACCTTCCCTGCCCTGCGTCTCGGAGGTCAGTGTAGCAGAGGAGAAGCATGTGGATGGTGTGATAACCCCCCCCCCCCCTGCCCCCCCCTGCTAACCCAGCGCTGTATATCCTGGAACACACCTTCTATTGGCTCAAGATGTGTCTCCCTTCCAGTCCGTCCCATATCTCAGAGGTCTGCTGGGGCACGGAGCCCAGCATCCCCCCCTGATGGTTCCAGGGTTGGGGCTGGTCTTCTGCAGTGTGTGCCCTGCCCCTGGGACACGGTGGTTACCTCCTCCATGCAAAGGGGTCCGTTCTTCTGGGTAAAGGTCTCCTTAAGGCCAGTGGGGAGCGTGTGCACAACACAGGGGATTCAGTGTGTAAGTTTGAAGCGTGGCCTTAACGTTGCAGCCCTAGTCGCTAAGCAAAGCTACCTGATCTAGGGAGACATTCACACTAGATCCGTCTGTGGGTACACAGTGGTACAGGACACACCAGGACACTCTCACTGCGGAGGCAGCCCCACGTTCACTGGTGCTGCTGCGTTCCAGGGACACTTGTGGAAGGTTGTGAAAACACGCGTTACGGGCTGCCTTGCCTCGCACCATTTGTTCCTGCAATACCGCAGGCTGCAGTTTCAGCCCTGCACTCCTAGGACCGCATCTTTAGGACCCTAGACCCTTGTTTTTATTTGGCTTTTTTTTTTTTTTTTTTCATGTTTTCCATAGGTAAAAATTTTGTTAATTTTACCTGGTAAGATTGTTAAGTTGTTAGGTTAGAAATGGTTAGGTTAGGAGTTATATTGCAGATGTTAAGTTTAGCAGTTCTTTTTGAGATGGTTATGTAGCCCTGTTACAAAAACCATAAGTTACAGAGCATAAAAAATAATTAACAGTATAATAAAATGCTGTGTTAAATGTTCATAAATAAATAGAGTTCATAATAATAAAATGGATTAAAATGTGTGCGGGTTAAAAGCATAAATATAATACGTTTAATAAGACTATTTACAGTTAAAAGATCAATTAATATAAAGGTCTTTAAGTTTATCAAGTCAAAAAAAATATTTGTGAATTCAGGATATAAAAGAGAGGAAGAAGCCGTGTTTATGTTTAACTTAACCTGTTACCTGTAACACGTAAATCATTTAATTTCTGTTTTATATTTGGTTGTATTAAGACCTCACAAGCCAATCCGAATAAAGCCTCGCCGTGTGACGGGCGGGACTAGTGCAGCAGGTTAGTGTGGGGAGCAGTGAGCACATGTAGAGAAAGAAACCTGACCTGAGAGCCAAGAGGAGGCGTCGTAGTGTGGGAAGCAGTTAAGTTTTATCGTGAGGTCGACTACTCGTGGTCCTGATTTAAACTTCTTTGTGACCTGCAAAAGGTGAATACGATGTGTATGCCTCCATTGTGCTATATCTAACTGTTATAGTAACGAAGAGTACTGGATGTGTAACGCGGTTAGCGGTAGCATTCTGTCCCATGTGCCCGCATATCGTAGTTCTGTATTGTGACTTAAGTTAACGCAAAGCTAATGCTAGTTCGATATGAAATAGTGTTTGATATTGTGGCTGATCGGATAATATGCTTAAAGGAGCTGGACGTTGGAGAGAGAGGGGTTTCCAGCAGATGGCCCTGCTGTTTCTGTGTTTTCTTCCTTGTGACTTCGCCACCGCCATCGCCATTATCTTCGTGAGAATATCACCCCCCAATCCCTTTGTGCCCCTACTAATTACCCCCTGGATGTCGTGAGTACTGACCTACACATGCACCTGCTGTTATTTTGAGCTCAACTCTGAGTGAAGCGGCCAGTACAGTTTTTAGGCCCCACCGCACACAAGCTTTAATAACAGGCCTGCAACGGGTTAACCTCATTTAAAGTGTGTTGTTAATTTGATTGTGTGTGGTACATTGAGTTTGCATTGTTTTAAATTGGAGAATCCCGTGCATCTGATTTTATTTGTTTCTTTTCCTAAAATACATTCAACTAGTATTTCATTTTGTGAATAAATATGTGAATGAATACTTTTACATTTAAAATACAGTTGTGGTGGTCATTTATTAAAATTATCTAACAGTAACATATGAATCAAAGTTGTAGTTTCCTACAACGAGCCCAGGCCCAGTCTTATTGTATTAACCACTCTAGATTTATTATTTAACTACATGGGACAAGGGTTACAGTTAGGTTTAGTTATTAGGTTTAGGTTAGTTATAGTAGTAGCGGCTAAGTTTAGATATTAGGTAACGTATGGTTTGGTTTAGCTGTTAGGTTGGAAATCTTAGGAGTTGTATTAAAGATGGATTGGTTTTGGTGTTAGGTTAGAGATGGTTATGTTTTAGGGATGGGCACGAGTAGTAAATTCCAAACTCGAAGGATCGAAGGAATTCCTCGAGGATCAATCGATTACTCGTTTATCTATTATCTATTTTTAGAGCGCAACACATCTGCAGCCTAAAAAAACCACCATGACCATTGCAAATAAGTTAACGTTGCAAATAAAACGGCGGCAAATTAAATAAAACAATACAATTTAAATAAATATATGGGGCCTAATTAATCCACCAAAGCAAAAATAGCCGTGTCAATCTTAACTGAGGCACTACTTTACACCTTTCGAAAAATAAAATCTACAAACAATGATTCTCTGAAAACCGAAATCAATTTGTGCTCAGGAAAACAAGCATGTGTCTGTGTTGTGGAGAAAGGCGAGAACGCGTTCTGTTCAACATCAGTCCGGCGGTGGAGAACACACGATTCGCTGGCGCGGCGGTGGCGGGGACGAGCAGAAGAAACGCTCAGTTTCTTGTAGCGATCCCTGTAGGACTTCCACCACTCCGTGGGCTTACCATGGGCAGCATCTCTTTGGTGATCATTGATGTTATCAGCGTGGTGATCTTCTCTCCACGGCCGGGATTACAGCTGCGTCTTGCGGCGGTGAATATAGCCGACACCCTTGGTTGCTGCGGGTCTGCTCTCCCGAACTCACCGCTGTGTTTCAGGAGCATATTATGTTGCCGCATAGTACTCTGGTGGATCAATTTCGCTTGCCATAATTTACATTCCACCTTATGATCTCCTATTCCTGTCAAATATTTCCATACCTCGCTGCGCTTTGCTCTAACCGCCATCTCAAAACTTTATTAATCATGGCGCTGTGCACACGTCACTGCACGCACGACACAGAAAATTGATGCATTTGCTTCAGAAAACTTAATTAGGTTAAACTTCATTTAAAAAAAAAAATAATACGCAAGCTGGAGTTCACCAACCGAGTTCATTTGAAACGAGGAGTACTTGAGTAATGGATTCCTCACGCCCACCCCTATGATGTTTAGTTAGTGGTTAAGGCTGATAGGGTTTGGGTTAGGGTACGTTTAGATGTTAATGGTTGAGTTTCACTATTCTTGCAGTACGATAACACACGCTATCCCCATCCTAATCCTGGGACTCATCTTGGGGGGGTGTTGAGTGGGGAGAGGGGTTGGTCATGTGGTGAAGTGGGTGTGTCCTGTCGTCTGGGCGTCCGCAGACAGAACCTCCTCCCTCGTGGGCTGAGCTCCTCTGAGAGGCGATCATGACTGCGGCCCGCCTTCCGCCTTTAACATCACTCAGCCTGCCATCTCCCAGCCTCGTGTCAAACGGTGACGTGTGACACGTCCGTGCGGTCTGCGGCTGTACATGCGGACCCAGGCGTCTCTGTGGGGAGGGCGAGCCCCCTGTCACCCTGTCACCCTGTCACCCCCGTCCAAGGAGGTTTTCAGCCTCTGCCGGCTTCTGTTCCACACCCCACTCGGCCTGTCCATGTGGGGGGACGGCATCTTCATCCACTGTTCAATAAACGTGCTCCACTGTTGAAGTGCCTGGGCTAAAGTAGTCAACGCTCGGCCCAACGCGGTATGAAAGGTCCGCACAACACAAGTCATTCCTTCTTCTCTCGCCGGGACTTTTTCCTGTTTTGGAAGTTATTTAATGTTGTGTTTAATGTGTGCATTTTTTTTTGCTTCAAGCTGACATCTTCTCATGTATTTGCTGAACGATGGTGACTCAAACAGATATTTTATTATATTGTCATATTGTGTTTTTCTAAATGACGAATAGGCCTAGTAGTTTGTATTGTCTACTATGGGCTATTGTGAACTAATGTTATTTAATTTTTTATTTGATCAATTACACAACAAAAACTAAGAAGCTGATTTTAACCGACCCACCCAAATCACCCACACATTATGACTAGAGCATGAAGGCTGCTCCCTCACAGCCTGCACCCACGCGTTCTGCTGGGTCACGCGGGCCTATAACTCAATCCATCTCTAGTACCACTGGTGCCTGTGCATAAATTCAATCTTACTTTAACTCAGAAACCTCCGCATCACTTTCTAATCACTGATCAGGGCGCTGGCTGAGGCTGGGGAACATCCTGTTCTGATTAGACCTGCTCGCCGGGAGCCCATAAAAATAACCGTGAAATCAGTGACAAATGACCTCTTTTGATAAGCTGCTGTGACCACTGCCTCCACGCTTGCCTGGAAACTGAAACACGCGTAGTAGCAGTAGCAGTAGTAGTATAGTAGCAGTAGTAGTAGCAGTAGCAGTAGTAGTAGTAGTAGTAGCAGTAGTAGTATAGTAGCAGCAGCAGTAGCAGCAACAGTAGTAGTAGTAGTAGCAGTAGTAGTATAGTAGTAGTATTAGTAGTATAGTAGTAGTAGTAGGTAGGCAGTGGAGGTCTAATGAAGTGTTTGTTTCTCCACGTTGAGCACACTATTACATATTAATTTGTGTTAGTTACCTTGAGGAAACGACATACTGTGCAGCTTGTGTAATACAGACATACAAACGACATACATACAATACAATCATGTGTATGGTTGAGATGTGACATCTACCTGTCATCTTATATTCAGGCGTCATGGAACAGGGAACCAAGAGGAAAATAATTGTCCCGATTACAGTATTTATAGTATCTTAGTACTAGTAAAAACTCTATTTGAGTGCTAGTATCAATGTATCAATCTCCCCAGAAATTGATTCTAAGGCGGTGGACGCATCAGAATAACAATATAATAATGATAATAATAATAAGTTATAATAAGTTATTAACTGCATTTGTAGTCATGTATAAAGTTAAATCATGTCGTTCCCTATTGGCATCATTTCAGATAGGCCTTTGTTTCTGCATCAGTGAGTTATGAAATGTTAACCTAATATATTATTTGATGTTATAAGTTGTCATGGTTGTGAAATAAAAACTCATCTCATGAAACAAATTGAATAAACTCATGTTGCTTAAGGGCGGCCAATCGATTCCCCTCCTGCGAGCGCTGGTCATTTACCACCCGCTGCGCGCGGCCGCGCTGCGCTCCCACACTGCGTTCATTTAGCGCTTGGTATAAATAACCCGTCACCAAAGACGTGAGGCAAAACCAGACATTCCACGGGGTTACTTACACGTCCATTTTTTTTTTTATATACTGCAGTTAACCCGTCTCTGCTCAGGCAGCGCATGGCAACGCTCCTAAGCCTATGATTAAAATCCCTCTGGAAACCATGGCAACAGAGCTGTTTCTTCTATTTTTTCCCCCCCTTGGTTCCTGGAGCGGGGTTGGTCAGAGGGGGATGAACGGCGCCGAGGCAGAGTATCAATGGCTCAGTCTGCGGGCTGGTCGGAGGTCAGGGGTCGCCCGGTGTTTTGGGCAGGGTGCGCCTGTAGGAGGGGTGGGAGGAGGTCAGGGGTCGTGTTTTGGGCAGGGTGCGCCTGTAGGAGGGGTGGGAGGAGGTGGACAGAGATGATCCCCGTCAGGGAACGCATTGAGAGGCTGCATGGAGGAAGGGGTGGGGTTAGTATCCTTTAACAGACGCACGTTTGAACAGGTTGGATACGTACGCATCCCATACACATGAAAAGGCAGATTATTATTCAGATCATAGAATAAGATCATCAGGATCAATTATTAACATAATAATAAGAGGAATAATAAAGCTAGGTATAATAGTATTCCAAACCTAAAATGCATTAATTCTATAATATCATAGATAATAAATATATATGATGATATGGGCCGATAGTTATTGTATACACAAAGAATAGGCTTATAAACACAGAAGCTGGAGGAACAAGATTGACATCAATAATAAGTAGTGTGTGCATCTCTCAGTGAATACAGCATAGCACCTGTTCACACGCTGCGTTTGACCAATCAGATGATTAACAGGTGTCCATCGCGTCGCTGGGCATAGGCTGAGCCTGGCAGTGATGCGGCTTGTTTGTTTGGTAGAGCGGAGTGCGTCTCACTCTGCGGGGACAGAGAAGGAATGCCACTGAGGGGCTTCACCAGGCTGGTCCCGCTGCACTAGACATTAACGAGGAACCTCAATTATTTTTACTGATTAAAATATATGATAATTAATCAAACAAATATAGAATTACAAATGAATATGTTGAGATAATGCAAATGACGGTGGACTCTGTTAGCCTGTAGATGTTTGGTTTGGTTCGACATGGGTGTCTGGCTGGCCACCTGTGCGTTGCGGAGGATGACAGAGCTGGCTGGCTTATTGTGCAGAGATCCCCGTTGAATTGAACTGATAAATGAATTAATGGGCCTATTGAAAAAGATGATTCCCGCGGCTATGTGATTAGCGAATGATTGCCAGCTGTTCTGGGTGATGCTGAACAGCGGAGCCTTTGTACCACCGCTTCTCCTTACATTATGAGCTGGGGGCATGAGGGGAAGCCATTGCTTTGGCTCTCTGTGGGTCACCGTTGTGGAGTGTGTCCATGAACAACAAAGTGGGGAATGTGTGTGTGAGTGCCTTCATCCACAGGCTAACCAGAGCCCCTGGTTTGAAGGGCGAGTAGAGCGCTGGTTATGGTTTCCACGTCGACGCAGCAGCAACGACCCCGCAGACGCTTCCACGCAGTCCTGAACCCTGAACCGGTTTTGGTTCTGCGTCGGGTTTTAGTGAGCGGACCAATCGCAGCCCTTGCTGCTGCGTCGCCTCGAGGGAAGGTTACAATTTTTGGGAGGCGCACGTCCGGCCGTTGCGGTGGACGCAAGGAGGGTCCGCGAGGACGTAAGGGGTCTGTACCCCCTTGCGTTGCGTGAACGTGGGACCATAATCAGCCCTTTAAGGATTGGGGATTATTCACGTGTTGTGATCCCCCCCCTGGGGTCAGACAACAACAGGAAGATGCCTTTTTTCCATTGGTACAGTGATAGTGTGTGCTGATGTGTTTGATGATGCGTTTTGGGACTCAACATCAAATACATGCGTTTTTTTGGACACCTTTTGAACCTTTGTTTAGTTGAGTTTATCTGGAAGGTATAGTAAGTTGAGTTGTGGATTCCTCTGGCCACCTGAGGATTTACATCAGCGCACTAATGCTACGGGTTCACTGAACAGACAAAGAAATGGTCTCAATACTCACTGGTGTAATGCTTTACCAACCCTTTAAAGGTGCTGAAGATTTGAGAGATATTATT
Source organism: Micromesistius poutassou (assembly GCF_964030765.1). Taxonomy (NCBI): domain Eukaryota; kingdom Metazoa; phylum Chordata; class Actinopteri; order Gadiformes; family Gadidae; genus Micromesistius; species Micromesistius poutassou. Next base: position 14,012 of record NW_028177619.1, on the reverse strand, counting down.
TGTGATGTTTGTTAGAGATGCCAGAAGTGCACTTCTGTGTCTGCTTCGTTGACTGTGCCTGTGTCTGTATGAGCAACTTGAGATGTTAGACTGCTCCCGGCTCATCATCATCATCATCACCATACTCTAGACCACTCCGGTGACTCACTTTACTCTTTACTCAATAAAATGCGCACTGTTCTCTAGAGAGAAGCTGTTTAGCTCTGTGAGCATTCAGCAGTCTAACAGGCCAATCAGACCGGGCCTGCGGAAGAGCTTAGACAGGCTGCACGCGGTAACCTCATTTAGAAGATATTACCTCCAAAGAAGACCAACTGAGATTGTAATCCTACTAATGAGAATATAAAGAATATATATTTAGAAAACATCATAACATAACATGCTTAACTTCCAGACTGATGAAGGCCGAGCCAGAGAATCAGACCAGACAGCTCGATGGATATTAAGTCATTCTCTGCAACTTTGGGCCTTCCGCAACTATTTCAAAGGCCTTTAAACAGGAATATGTTAATGACCTAGGGAAATAAGGCTAAGCGGTCGATGTAGTACAGGACAATTTCAACCTGATTACCTTAAATTGGCCCATCGATTACAGCCCAGGTTTCCACTGTTCCCCATTTATTTATTAACCTTTTTAAATGTCTGGTCTCTAATCTGCTTGATTGTTTGCTTCTTGTGTTTGCCATCTGTGCTTCAGTTTGTATCTTTTGTTTTGCTTTATTTCCGTAAATATATCGCAAAACGTTTTTACATAATCTGTTTCACTGATTTTAAGTGGCACACATTTCCACCCATTAAAAGGTTATTTCCTTGATAGAACTTACAAACTTAACAGTCTATACATACATATATCTATCTTTATCTTTACATATAGAGAGAAAGAGAGAGAGTTTCCCATTTTCATTGAGAGTTAATCGAGTACCCACGAATAAAAGCATAGTTAATATAAGCCTCTTGAAAATGATGCCAATTCAAAGCATTTTTTTATAAACACACACACACACACACACACAAGGTCAATGATCCTGAAAGAGATCACTGTGAGGGAAATTTGTAAATATAGGGTTTATCTCTATTTTAAGAGTGAGAATTGCTGGATTGCAGACAGGCATGAAGGACGCGCCGCAGCGCAGGATTACAGGGTCAGCCGGCTGCAGCCCAGAGCGCTCGCTGCCGTCTCTCTCTGGACAGCAGAACCCCGCCGGAAACCATCGGCGCGCCGCGCAGCAAGCCCCGCCGCGAGCCCCTCAGCAAGCCCCGCAGCAAGCCCTGCAGCAAGCCCCGCAGCGAGCCCCTCAGCAAGCCCCTCAGCAAGCCCCGCAGCAAGCCCCTCAGCAAGCCCCTCAGCAAGCCCCTCAGCAAGCCCCTCAGCAAGCCCCTCAGCAAGCCCCTCAGCGCACCGCCTCCAACGGACGCCTCCAACGGACGCACCGCCTCCAACGGACGCCCCGCCTCCAACGGACGCCTCCAACGGACGCACCGCCTCCAACGGACGCCTCCAACGGACGCCTCCAACGGACGCACCGCCTCCAACGGACGCACCGCCTCCAACGCCCGCCATCCAACGGACGCACCCTCTCTCACCTCCTGATGGTCACAGCTTGCACTCGACGCAAACGGGCCGTCAGTCAACGCTGAGGGCGGAACGCACTCATGGCCAGGATTACCGTTGAAGATGTAGACGAGCGTGGGAGCATGGAGGAGGACTGGGGGGGGGGAACATCTGTACTTGTATAGGGAAGCGGTTCTATTAAGCTGCTTAGCCGGTCCCCAAGGCCTAGATTATGGCCGTGCTATAGATCTCCCCCATTTTAATCTTCACGACGGGAACGCTCAAAAAGTGGCTGAGGAGATCCCTGTCAAACCTTTACGTCCATCGTATGAGCGGACGACACCCAGGCCATTACCCTCCGACTAGACCTAGGCTGAGGGAAATAAATCTCTCTATTTCCTATAGAGAGATGTTATAACTCTATAATAATATCTCTTTATTTCTTTTATGGCTCCTCTTTGCGTCAAAAGATGGAAACACAACACGCTGTGACCTCCCGTCCCAGCCTCTCTTTAATGCCGTCTTCTTTTTATTATGGAGTCATTTTGCATATGTTAAGTGGAGATGGATGACAGCGCGGTGCCGTGGACAGAACCTATGCTAATGAGGAGCGCTGGGGCCCCTCTCCTCTGGGGCCGCGCCGTGAGACGGCGAGAAGGAAGACATTAACCCAGAGTGCAGCAGGAGCCAGGCACTACCAGGTTTGGGTGTGCGTGTGCGTGTGCGTGTGTGTGTGTGGGTGTGTGGGTATGAGTGCGTGTGGGTGTGGTGTGTGTGTGGTGTTCTGCATGTGTGCACACGTGTGTGTGTGTGTGTGTGTGTGTGCGCATGCACACTACGTGTGTGCACGCGCAAGTTTGTGTATGTGCATGCGTGTGTGCAGTTGTGTGTGTGTGAGTGTGTGCGCACTCTGCATGTGTGCACACTTGTGTGTGTGTGTGTGCGTGTGTGTGCACTCTACATGTGTGCACTCGTGTGTGTGTGTGTGTGTGAGGACATGTTACAGTGTAACAGTAATAAAGAGGACATGTTACAGTGTAACAGTAATATAGAGGACATGTTACAGTGTAACAGTAATATAGAGGACATGTTACAGTGTAACAGTAATACAGAGGACATGTTACTGTGTTACCGTAATACAGAGGACATGTTACAGTGTAACAATAATACAGGTGAGTACAAGGTGAGGGGTTCAGTTGTGGGAGCTCGAGCCTATACCTTTTAGTACATCAACACACCTCCATGGCGCCCCCCTCACACTGGTACGTCAGTTACCATGGTAGTTACACTCTGTTAGGTGTTTGCATACAGCACGTTTAGAATAGAAAGGTGAGAAAAGAAACATGCAGCTAAAAAGGGCCATGTGAGTCACAGCTATTTGCAACGCATTACTGTGGCTCCTACAGTGCAGAGGCCAGGGTCACAGCCAAACAACAGAGTGTGTGTGTGTGTGTGTGTGTGTGTGTGTGTGTGTGAGAGTGTGCTTGCCGTATGTGTGTGTGTTTACCTTTGTGTTTGTCTGTGTGTGTGCGTGCGTGTGTGTATGTCTATGTGTGTGTGTGTTTATTTGTTTGAGCATGTGTGTTCATCTGTGTGGTGTGTGCCTTCATCTGTTTGATCATGTGTGTTCATCTGTGTGTGTGTGTGTTTGTGCGTGTGTGTGATTTCTCGGCACAGAGACTGCTTTGATTACCGTGTCGGTGCGGTGAGTCTAGAACAGAGAAGCTAATGAACTGCTTACGTAAAGATCCCATGCTAAGGTTCTCTCTCTCACTCTCTCTCCCTCTCTCACACATATTGTGTATCTCTATATCTCTATCTCACACACACTCTCTCTTGCCCCCCCCTCTCTTTCTCCCTCTCTCACACACACAACTGTCTCTCTCTCTCTCTCTCTCTCTCTCTCTCTCTCTCTCTCTCTCTCTCTCTCTCTCTCTCTCTCTCTCTCTCTCTATATTGCTCTCTTGCATGGATTGGATGTCAGAGTAGTGAAGCGGGACGATCTCATGGCTTGCATTGGAGTAAGAGAAAGACTGTGGGGGTGAGACTAGGCCTGGGCAATACATCAATAAATTATCGTATCGTGATAGACTTTTGATCAATATCAATATAAAACATGTTCAATATATAGTATATAATACTATATCATCTAGCAGCTGGGTTTGTTACACAAACACGGTTCCTACTTATTTACAATATTTGAGTGTTTTTCATTGTTGTGTCGACATTGGAGGATTAATCAATGAAGGACAGTGGAAGGTCGTTCCTAGTCTTTTTAGGTAATTCGAATTGTCAATAATCGATATCGATCAATATGATCATGTTATATCGTGATATGTCCTTCTGCCATATCGCCCAGGCCTAGGTGAGACAAGGAGACACTACAAGAAGACAATAAATATATATCGGTGAAAGCTTGCCGTGGTTAGGTAAAGATAAGTAAATCTTAATTGATTCATGGATTCATTGATCGATGAATTCAAGCTGTTCCACGTGATCTGGTATCCGTGGTACAGAGTGGAGGGCATGTGGTATCTTTTATGGGTTTAATGGTCGTTATACCACAGGTAGTTCTGGACGGGCAACCTGATTGGTCAACTAGACCTTTAGAACCGGACCAAATTAGCATGACAGCCAACCTAGTCTTGCTCAAATTAGAAAGGCCTCATCAATTTGAATATTTCTCTGCCATTGATTCAACCCCTGATACATTATGCATGTGAAACGACCGCTGCTCGGAGGAGTCTAGGGCCGGACTGATTGTTTTTCGGGTATTAGTCAGACTCCATGCAGTGTCTCCAGGGAAACAGATACGACCCACAAAAGATAATAAAATAAACGTTGGTTATTATTATTATATTATTATATACTGTGGTATAATCGCTTGGGTGGACTCGAGGGTGTGCCCTCTCGTGTTTTATTACTGACAGCCAAATCTGCCCTATGGGTCTGGTTTGCTTTGTTGCTCAACACACAATCTACGCAATAGATTGTCTCAAATTATAATTGTAATAATCAAGCACAAATCATTTCTGAAAAATCATACAATTATGAAATGTGCAGTACAACAATGTGCAGCAACACAAAACGTATTCTTTCCATAACAACGTCAGAAATCCCTTAAATAGGTTCAGAATTCACTCCTTATTGTTTCCCATATTCGGTTTTCTGTAATGTTTGTAAATTCAGTTAAAGCAAAGTCCCAGATCTGACCGTCTCGTATCCGAACGGCCTGCTGGCTCATAGGATCACCGCCCGCCCGGTAATGGACCGTCAGCAGGTTCGTCCGATCAATACCCGTGCGGTGCACTTAGGGCCGTACAGCCCACCTTATGCTGAACGTCCACGTTATCCCGGACGGAGGGACTCGCGTGACCCGCTGAGAGCGAAGGGCTAAATAGCCCTGTGTGAAAACATGCACTAGGCTGTTACGCTTATTATCCAGTTTCAATTGAATGGCTTCTTTTTTTTTCGCCAGCAGCCAGCCTGTCGCATGAGTCACCAAACCTTTTGTTTTTCATCCACGCAGCGGGCTGAGCGTATAATAAGATCTGAGATGTATGCACCCATAGGGCCGCAGTAGGGGGGGGGGCAACATGGGGTGTGATTGGGACTGCACACCTCACCACTTATTCACATGGTAATGCATGTGGGGTTCTCACCTTAAGAGTCCCTCTTGAAGAGTCTTTCTGTCTGTCTGTCTGTCTGTCCAGCCGGTCCCCATGAAGCCAAAAGGGGTGCTTTCATTGATGTCTGAAACGTCTATTGTTCATACTGACGATTTTGCTTCTGTTTGTGACAGACATTTAGAATCTGAGTAGAGCCGTAGAGTCCTAGTTGCGCTTTGTCAGACTGATAACGTGTATTTTCCTGTAACGCCGTCATTGCTGCCTCTTCGGCCTCAAATGTAAAAAGCTCAGGAAATGGTCAATAAAACAGTCAGTCGATGGCCTGAGCAGCGCTGGAGGAGTGCACAGCGCAGGGCATTTCACGCAGAAGGAAAACAGGACGTGTCCCGTTGAAGGGCGGGAGGGAGAGTTGAAAGGTGGAGAGAGAGGGAGGGAGGGAGGGAGGGAGGGAGCAAAGGAGAGGGAAGAGGAGAACAAGCAAGGGAGTGAAGGGGGAAAATCGGAAGGAAGGAGGAAGGGAGGGAGCGAGGGGAGGAGAGAGGGAGCAAGGGATGGTAGGAGGGTTGAAAAAGGGAGGGAATGCGTGGGTGGGTGGAGAGGAGGTCTGATCGGGGTGGGGGGGGGGCACTGAACAGGAGGAGGAGTGGGAGTAGGCGGTGGAGAAGGAGAAGGAGGAGGAGGAGGAGGACGAAAGGGCTTAAGGTGCAAAGCCACAGGGCAGTGAGCCAGGCAGGTTTCAAAGGAAGCCGCTGCAGAAAGAGAAGACGCTGTTTGAAGTGAATCAAAGGAATGTAGGAAGGAAGGAGGGGCGTGGTGAAGGAGGAGCATGGGCGGGGGGAGGGTGTGGTGGAGGGAGGGGGGGTTAAGTGAGGAGCCAGGGAGCTGGGGGGGGAGGAGGGGCTGATGGGAGGGGGCGGCGGGGGGGTATTGACGGAGGAAGAGGTGATGGTAGGGCAGGCAGGAGCCAGAGGCTAATGGGAACGGTTTGGTGGAGGCACACTCTCCAGCCTCTCGGAATGGTAAGTGTGGGTGTTGGGGACATTAATAAAGTTAATTAAAGAGAGGGAGGAGGAGGAGGAGGACAATTCAAGGCAATGGGGATCAGGTCAAGTTGGCAATAGCAATATAAAAAATGACAGGATAAAGTAAGGATGTCATGCCCTTAGGAATGACATCATAAAAAAGAGATCAGTGGCACACTCACATGACGTCAGCGTGGAGGACGGCATCCTGGCACACTGAAATGTGAGCCGGATTGAGTAAAATCACAATTTAACAAACTGTTAGTAAATATGCATTGAACAAAGTGATGAATTATAAAATATACACATTATTGATGGTAAAAATAAACACATAAATGCAAATCCTGTCAAAAAAGACCTTGATTTACCAGATGTATGAAATAGCTGATGAATGGCTGGTTGTAAGGCTGCATGGGAGGGTGGCTGGATGGTGGATGGATGTTTGTATTGGATGGATGGATTTGGCAGCATGTGGCTCAGGAGGTTAAAGTAACCCTGAGCAAGGCGCCCCGCCCTAACTGCTCCGCCGTTGACACCGCCAGTGTGGGAATGTTCATATGAATGGGTGAATGTAAGGCAGTATTATAAAGAACTTTGAGTTGGTTATGAAAGCTCTATACAAATGCAGTCCATTTGAGGATGAATGGATGAATGGATGGTTGCCAGGTGGATCATCCGAAATTCAACAAAAAATATTATTTAGTCTGCATTCTATGCAAATTTTCTCCAATCCTTGTTAATATTGTGGAGTCTTAAATGGTCCTGTATGATACTTATTTTCCTATAGCTCACCTGTTAAAAACGTATTACAACTGTGATGGAAAAATCGACATGTTTCATTTTATAACTTAGGCCTTGTTTTCTATATACGTGTATTGTCTTGCCATCCTGTCGACTATTCGTTGACCTTTGTGCTTGATTCAGCCACCTCACAAGTGAGCGATGTCGTCAAAATGTTAACCCATGTGCTCTGGTCAGCTGTCCCACCTTCCTCCTCAGAATCAATGCCCTTATACTGTGGTCAGCGGTCCCACCTTCCCTTCCCTATGGGTCGCCGGGCTACCTTCCTTAGAGTCAGAGTTAGAGTTAACCTAGAGTTAGAGTTAACCTAGAGTTAGAGTTAACCTTTGTACTTGGGTAAACCGGTCACAAAGGAGAAGACATCCTCTTAGGCACTCTTCTGCTTGATAAGAACACAGGCAACTCTGTGTTTTGGGCAAACATTACTTGATTTGATCATTGACATCTGCAATATGGGAAGGATCTGAAACGGTATAAATAACTCAACAAACTGTATTCTGGACTCACTCTGCTAGAGAGGAGTCTAATGCATGCATGCATTTTTGCAGTCTGTCCTAGACACAATATCTGTTAAAGGAAATTGCCACGACACAACAACGATTTTAACACCTTCCACGCCAACTCCGGACCAACACCGCTCCAATTGTCAGAGTGGTGCTTTCTGCTGACCCCCTGCAAGTTCAAGGACAATCAGTTTACACAGGAGCGATGGAAACATCCGTACCGCACATCCACAGCTTTCTTAGAGAGTAGTGAAATATGCTGACCGGGCAATGCTCCCCCACCCCCCCCCCCCCCACCCCACCACCTCATGGCCAATGTCAAGTTCAACCTCACAATGCCTCGGAGCCCCTGTGCCAAACCCGTCTGTGTTGCTTTGAAACAGCGGGAGAAACCATTAGAATTAGCATGGGGAAGGGGGGGGGGGGGGGGGAAATTGTCCCAGCCAGATTACAGCTGAATACACAGGTGTCAAAGGCAGGACTTACATGTCCAAGATGGGTCTCAGTATCTCTGATGAAGCACTATTAATGAATAAAATCTAAATCTAAAAACAGAATTTTATCTCCATAGTACAATCTTAGTTCAATTAAATAATGGTTCATCTTAAATGACTAAAATGAACGTGGGGTCCTTCATAACCAAGAAAGGAATAACCAGCGGCAGTTAAGCAGTCAGTCACCAGTGAATATTCACAGTGAAAGCATCAGAGCATCAGTTAAACTGTCTGCAGACACACATAATCCTAATTAGACCTTTTAATATCTATAAAAAACTGAAAAAGGCCTGGAGTCAATTTCTGAATGTTAGAAACACTATTTTTTAAAAGATTTCACTTAGGTAGTTGTGTTAGGTACGAAAATGTTTCGAATCTCTTCCACAAATGAAGAAACGCAGAAAAAAATTCTGCAATTCTACAGGTTTCCACGCCTAAATACATCCATAAGAAATGTCAGTTTGATAGTTCAAGGAAATTGAAATTCGAAATACAGCTATAAATACGTTATTTTAATTGCCTTTAACACTATGGGTGATCTGCTGATGAACACTGGTCCACCTGGAACATAGACACAGTGTTAACAGTAGCAGGCAACAGAAGGCATCATTAGAGTCTCAACAATACTCCATTCATTGATGCTGATTGCTGACCTACTTCAAAACCACTGTATAATGGAAGGAGAAAAACTAGAGCTGCAACCTTTTTTGCTCTTATTGAAAAATATATACGTCACAAATGTTCCACTTTCATTCAAACTGCAGCCTGTGTACCTGATGGGTCAGCACTGAGTCATAGAGTCCTCCGACCTGTAGGGGCAGACCATGCCCCCCCCCCCATACCAAGTTTAACAAAAAGTGTGTTGTAACAGGAAGTGAAGCAGAAGAACAACGAGTGGACCGTTTCGTTAGACCCCCATTAGAAAGCCTCCAAAGACTTGTTATCGTCATAGATATTAAGAACAGAAGTGAAAAGGTGTTTAAATCCTTTTAGTGTGGGCCTTGTGTTGGATTGAGGGCATCTGATGGTGGTTGGACCAGCTGGTAACAGGTTCCTCATCTTTGAAGAGGATTTGTTATGATGCTTTTGGAACTGCCCTTTTCCATTATATTTTAGTTGGAATTTTCTCTTTTCTTGCTAAAAAGTTTTGAGACTTTGGAGACTTTTTTGATTTATTGACTATTACCAAGAGACAAAGAAAACTCCATGACTTATTTCACGTGTGATTGATCGCATCTGGATGCTATTTTAAATCTTTTGTGTTCTGTTTGACACTAGTTCCCTCCCTCGTTTATAATTTTGTTCTGTTATCTTCCTTTGCAGTTTTCAACCCTGCTGTTAAAGAGGAACTGTCATGCTCTGCTATTTACTAATATTAGAGAGTACAGCTTTGCATGTATGTGTGAAAAATAGCAACATCCACTCAGATTCCACAAAATAATTGATAAGTGATTAAGGTCGACAATTTACGTCATCGTCCGGGATTTGAGTCCAAATGACGATTGGTCCAATGGCCATTTTAATCTCTTCCCACCTTTACTCAATAGTTTTGCGTAAAAAGTGTTGCAGACATGACAGACATGCAGCTGTGCTCTCTTATATTCTAAATGGCCGAGTGTGTCGGGTCCTCTTTAAAATACACAGATCCACATCCACATCCACTGTGCGCTGTGCTCTGGTGGTCAGCTCTCTCCCCATCCCATCCATCACGCTCAACCAGCCATGGAGCCCTGGTGGAGCCGCTGGGCGGGGGGCCCCAGGGGGGCCCCGGCCAGGGCGGGTTCAACATGTGTGAGCACTGCTAGCAGATGCGGTAAGATAACTAAATAATTGACCACAAATTCACGGGGTGGAACGTTTAAGGCCAATGTGTGACATGATTATTTGACATTGATGAACATTGAACTTTAATGTGTTTTTTCTCCACGATTATTCCCTGTCCAACGCAAGCAAGCACACATTAGAATGGACATGAAAGAGCCTGATTTTGACTATTCTAGTTTTGACGAGTCTAGTTTTGACTTTAGGCTTGCGTGGCTCCCTTGCTTGGGGATCTGCCCTGCGTTGCCCTGGCCTGAATTCACCAGATGTCCTGCTGTGAGAGGGACGCATTGGAAGTGTGCGCGTGGAGACAGGGAGCGCCCCATGAACAGCAGGTACTTTAACCTTACGACTATAGCTATTTAGCATGTACGACGGGGCATAGTAATGTTGATACTAATACTAGACATCAGGATGAATCTCTCAATAAGTCACTCATTTAAGTTAACGTTCAAATCCGCAGTCGCCGTCTGGCTGATGAAGCAGTTCTTCAGTTTTGAAGCTAGAAGGCTTGCTAGTTAGTTAGCAAGCTAGTGCTATCGCCAGTTTGCTAAGAGCAGTAGTAGACAGATAAAGCGGTGGGATCACATACCCGGGGCTAGTAAACCAATAAATGTTGGTGAAATTTCTTGCTTGACCACACATTTTTGAGGCTAGATTAAAAGAAGTATGAGAATGGATAGCTTTACTTTAAGATGGCATCTTACGTCACAACAATTTCTATAAACATGTGTACTTTTATCCGGTTTGTGTGTGTGTCACGGGTCATACTACGCTTTGTGTTTGTGTGTTTTTCTCGTAGAACCTTCAGGGGTGGCAGTCAGTCAGAATCACAGATATGAGCACATTATAATCTTTATACTATAGAAAGACATCCCTCCATACTCCATTAATGCATCCCTACTCAGTGATTATATATGATGCTGAAATGGGCCATTATTCATTCACACTTTTACTTCTGGTACTTTGTCTAAATTTTGATTATACTACTTATAAAATAAGTACAGGACTTTTACTTACTAACAGCATGTCAACACTAATTTCTACTTTTACTCTGAGTACTACTCTTTACTTCTACTAGTGATTTAGAAGTCAGTATGAATCATGGAACAGTGCAATGTCAGAACTAAGGTTACCGCTTACAGTCATTAAAGATGCAATGTAATACCAACTGCTCCTCCAGTCAGGCAGCGCTCTTGGTTCTGCCAGATGGGCGCGCCGTTGCACTCTTTCCCCACGGCGCAGACCTACTTCATTACTGGTAGACTGGGTCGGACGGTCGGCACACCCAACCCGATATGAGGAAAGTCAAACACAGATGGAACAGCATCGGATTTCAGCTTGTTGGTCCGTTGAACCACTCACTACTCACGAGCCCTCTCCCCCACAGAGTCCCCGTTTACATAATGCTCACTACAGACCCCAGCTTCACGCTTAACTGGAGGATTCTCCCGTTTCAGGGCCGCCAGCCAACGGTGAAGAACTGTTTGGCACTTAAGAGGAGAAGTATGAAAGTGGACAATCTTTCTTTGGTTTTTCATTCTATACAATTCTATACAATTCATCGCTGCATCCAGGGTTAATACAAAGTTGAACCCCCTTGCGTCACTCTTTAGTTTGGGGTGCCTTATTTCCCATTGAGTCAGCTGATGAACTACTGTAGGACTCAAGCCAACCCACCTCGTGACGTCACACGCTATGCTGGGACAAGATAGTGCTGCACTTCTCACTTCTACTTCTACTTTGTTTTTAATCCAGTTTCACTGACAGTGTTAAACCTTTTAGCGGTTTTAGAGTGGGGAATTATCTTGTAACTGATGCTTGCTTCATCTAGTGTTTCATTCCAGCTTAAAGGCATAGATACATTGAAATACATTTAAACTGGGCGAAATCGCATATAACCGCTCATCAACACAACACACAGATACTGTACATGTAGTATGCATCGCATTCCCAAGCAAAGCCACAACAGAACCAGAGTTCCCTGGATTCCGGCCAGTTGGTTTGGCCAATACCTGGCTTGTTATGTTCAAGGTCAACTGCCTTATGAAGATTGATGCTCATGTAATGTGGAAGCTCTAGCTGCCATACCGTGTGTGTGTGTGTGTGTGTGTGTGTCCAGGTCATTTTTTTTTCTGAAGCATCAAGTCACCCATTTCGCCACTCAATCTATAGTCATGTCGATGCACCACAGGCAACATTTCAACTGGAGTCAGCAAATCTGGGCCCAGCCCCCTCTCCACGACTGACGACCAGCAGCATGCTCCGATAGTTGCCAATCATCCCGAACATGCTTTCGACACTGAAACATCAATCGACTGACTCCCGAACAGCTGGGACTCCCCGAGATGTGTGGTGGTGTGATGTCACCTATGGTTTCATGTCAGGCGTGATTTGTTCAGTGCCAGAGGCTCAATGGGGCATTACAAACATGTTGGAATTGCTTTCACCGTCATTGCCGATGCTTTTTGATTTCATTTTTCTCTTGGCGCCTAAGCAACGGGCTCACCCCTGTCTCCCGCTGCTGTAGGTGGGTGGCTGAAGGTCTGCTAAACACTCCCGACATGTTATTTAGCAACCTCCGTGGAGAGTTAAAGGCTGTTTATATCAAGTAATGACTAGTGCTTAGAGAACATGCATTTATCTTCCTCGTCTACCCACTGCCCACTTTCTGTAAGTGGTCTGTATCTGCACTCAAACTTGCAGGAATATATGTGAAGAAAAGGAGAGAATAGAACAAAACATATCTTAACAATAAGGGAACTTTTGTATAACTGCATAGCAGCTATGTGTAAGTATTTCCATTACCCTTATAGTTAGGCATGGAAAATGCCAGTCTGGGGGATCAAACCATCGTCAAGCAAAGTACTTGCATGGTGATCAATATCACGCTGTCCTCAATCTCAGTATTGACCAACGCGCCTTGAGTCCAAAGACAAAGGTGCAATATTTGGCGTGCTCACAATAAATGGTCCAAATCTCTACATGGACATCTAGTGATGCCAGGACGGTTACCATGGCTTCATCACCCAGACCGCTTCTGTCCTTTAACATGATGACTACATTTATGTCAAGCAAGGCGCCATTACGCTATGGTTCCAGACCCTTATGGTCAATGTGTACATCAACACACATTTTTAAAACAATAAAACTGCTGTGTTGATGAATGACTGTTGAGTTTAGTACCATGTTTAATGTGGCATGTTGATCTTCAATAGAAGTTAGTGGTTTGTCTTATCGAGAGATGTCAAATGAGAACCATAACAATAACAATACCAAACCTAACCTGAGCATGCTGTTAGACACTACCTTAGTGTGATGGAGATATATATATTTAGTATATGCTACACATGAACCACCTAAGATGGTGCAATTTGATTGGTTTGCTATCTCGGGATATCGGGCAATATCCCATGATTGAGATCTCAAACTCGGGATATTGTTTCAGCCCACGTGACGGTCGCCTCGTCACGCTAATAAAAACAAATGAATTCCGGCCAAAAGGTATTATCTTGTTTATGTGTTCACGTGTAGTATATACTAAAACAATTATTCACCTCAGGCTCCGTGAATAGTGGGGAAAAGCTATTCCCCACTATTCACTTGGCCTTCAGTGAATAATTGTTAAATATGAGGACACTTGGTGATGAGGCGGATGTTTCTTGACTTGAGTGTTGCATTGCAGAATGTAGCCCAAGGTATCCTCCAACAAGGACTTCCCAACGCCACTTCCCAGCAGAACTGAATGAGCGGTGCCTGAAGTTCACAAGCTGCTAGGTGCTCAGTCAATACGTTTACATGCACAGCTTAATCCGATTAAAGCCATAGTTCGACTTTGCTCCTCAATTGGACAATTGTCCGGTTATACATGGCGGTGAGTAAACCGATTCATTGGCCGAAGCATGTCATGTCCCGGTACGATAGGTGGTGCTGTACCCATTTCAACTAGTGGTAATAGAGCCACCGGCTGACCTCTTTATGTCACCAGCAACAACAAACTCAGGTGGCATTAGAGAAAGATGTTTTCAGTAGACAGCTGTCAGTTCACTTCGGGTCCATATCATTTCTCAACTCAAGTCCAGCCGGAGGAGCTGGCTCTGCTGGCGGAGGAGTCTGCATACGTACAGAGGAGTCTGCATACGTACAGAGGAGTCTGCATACGTACGGAGGAGTCTGCATACGTACAGAGG
>NW_028177620.1:5000-7500 GCF_964030765.1 Micromesistius poutassou | reverse complement strand
TTAACAGAGTCTTTTCTGTAAATCTCCTAAAACGCAACCCATGGTGCACTAACTCTGGGACTCTGTCTGATTTTGAGAAAAAGAGAGAATCAAAAATCAGACAGAGTCTTTTCTCCGTAGTCTACCAGGGGCAGCTTTTAGTATACCATGGGTTGGTTTTAGTATACCATGGGTTGGTTTTAGTCTACCATGGGTTGGGATTTTCGGGTTTTTATACCAGGGGTACCGAAAACAAGAAAAATAGCAGTCTGCAGCCTGTAAAACTCTGGGCTTCGCCTACTACACGTTTGACCCCTGTGTTGGAAGGACATAGCCCATCCCGTGTGTAAGGGGGGCTCCAGGGGAAGAAGGCAGAGAACGGCCTGGAGGTCTTCTGGAGGCTCCAGAGGAGGGGGAACACGTCGCGTGTGAGGCCGAAACGGCTCACCATGTCGGACTGAATAGTGTAGTGAGTAGCCCCGAGTCTGGAGGTCTTTAGGACCCTCCAGAGGAGGGGGAACACGTCGCGTGTGAGGCCGAAACGGCTCACCATGTCGGACTGAATAGTGCAGCGAGTAGCCCAGAGTATGGAGGTCTTTAGGACCCTCCAGAGGAGGGGGAACACGTCGCGTGTGAGGCCGAAACGGCTCACCATGTCGGACTGAATAGTGCAGCGAGTAGCCCAGAGTCTGGAGGTCTTTAGGACCCTCCAGAGGAGGGGGAACACGTCGCGTGTGAGTCCGAAACGGCTCACCATGTCGGACTGAATAGTGTAGTGAGTGACCCCAAGCCTGGAGGTCTTTAGGACCCTCCAGAGGAGGGGGACCACGTCGCGTGTGAGTCCGAAACGGCTCACCATGTCGGACTGAATAGTGTAGTGAGTGACCCCAAGCCTGGAGGTCTTTAGGACCCTCCAGAGGAGGGGGAACACGTCGCGTGTGAGTCCGACACGGCTCACCATGTCGGACTGAATAGTGTAGTGAGTGACCCCAAGCCTGGAGGTCTTTAGGACCCTCCAGAGGAGGGGGACCACGTCGCGTGTGAGTCCGAAACGGCTCACCATGTCGGACTGAATAGTGTAGTGAGTGACCCCAAGCCTGGAGGTCTTTAGGACCCTCCAGAGGAGGGGGAACACGTCGCGTGTGAGTCCGACACGGCTCACCATGTCGGACTGAATAGTGTAGTGAGTGACCCCAAGCCTGGAGGTCTTTAGGACCCTCCAGAGGAGGGGGAACACGTCGCGTGTGAGTCCGAAACGGCTCACCATGTCGGACTGAATAGTGTAGTGAGTGACCCCAAGCCTGGAGGTCTTTAGGACCCTCCAGAGGAGGGGGAACACGTCGCGTGTGAGTCCGACACGGCTCACCATGTCGGACTGAATAGTGTAGTGAGTGACCCCAAGCCTGGAGGTCTTTAGGACCCTCCAGAGGAGGGGGACCACGTCGCGTGTGAGTCCGAAACGGCTCACCATGTCGGACTGAATAGTGTAGTGAGTGACCCCAAGCCTGGAGGTCTTTAGGACCCTCCAGAGGAGGGGGAACACGTCGCGTGTGAGTCCGACACGGCTCACCATGTCGGACTGAATAGTGTAGTGAGTGACCCCAAGCCTGGAGGTCTTTAGGACCCTCCAGAGGAGGGGGAACACGTCGCGTGTGAGTCCGAAACGGCTCACCATGTCGGACTGAATAGTGTAGTGAGTGACCCCAAGCCTGGAGGTCTTTAGGACCCTCCAGAGGAGGGGGAACACGTCGCGTGTGAGTCCGACACGGCTCACCATGTCGGACTGAATAGTGTAGTGAGTGACCCCAAGCCTGGAGGTCTTTAGGACCCTCCAGAGGAGGGGGACCACGTCGCGTGTGAGTCCGAAACGGCTCACCATGTCGGACTGAATAGTGTAGTGAGTGACCCCAAGCCTGGAGGTCTTTAGGACCCTCCAGAGGAGGGGGAACACGTCGCGTGTGAGTCCGACACGGCTCACCATGTCGGACTGAATAGTGTAGTGAGTGACCCCAAGCCTGGAGGTCTTTAGGACCCTCCAGAGGAGGGGGAACACGTCGCGTGTGAGTCCGAAACGGCTCACCATGTCGGACTGAATAGTGTAGTGAGTGACCCCAAGCCTGGAGGTCTTTAGGACCCTCCAGAGGAGGGGGAACACGTCGCGTGTGAGTCCGACACGGCTCACCATGTCGGACTGAATAGTGTAGTGAGTGACCCCAAGCCTGGAGGTCTTTAGGACCCTCCAGAGGAGGGGGAACACGTCGCGTGTGAGTCCGAAACGGCTCACCATGTCGGACTGAATAGTGTAGTGAGTGACCCCAAGCCTGGAGGTCTTTAGGACCCTCCAGAGGAGGGGGAACACGTCGCGTGTGAGTCCGACACGGCTCACCATGTCGGACTGAATAGTGTAGTGAGTGACCCCAAGCCTGGAGGTCTTTAGGACCCTCCAGAGGAGGGGGAACACGTCGCGTGTGAGTCCGAAACGGCTCACCATGTCGGACTGAATAGTGTAGTGAGTGACCCC
>NW_028177621.1:0-7304 GCF_964030765.1 Micromesistius poutassou | reverse complement strand
AAAATAATACGGCGCTGGTAATGAGGAGGAAATGTGATTAGAGCGGAGATGTGAGCGGGAAAGTGGTGAAATACCGTAAAATACGGAGAGTTAGAATGATCTGTAACCTTCTCCAGCGCGCGGGAAAGTCATTATGTCGGTTTGGGATAAGGTTCCCCATGACCGCATATTTATTATCTATCTAAATAGAATCACTTACCTCTGATGCCGCTTCTGATAGCCAGTCACCACAAATATCGCGTCCGTGGCTTGACGCGCAGTAAACTCAGTAAACCAGAATACACCGGCGCCTCTTAGCATTGTGTTGTTCACCCAGTTCCCTCATCCAGACATGAGGAAAATAGACATTTAAAGGAAAACATTCCTTCTCTTGGTTTAAAGGGCAAAGCAATACATTTTAAAGTGTGTTATGCGGCTAGATCTTTACAGGGAAAACCACGACTTTTTTCAGCGTGGGATGGGAAACGACAGGTCAGTATATATATATATATATATATATATATACGGTGGCTGAATGAAAAATGTTCCATTACCCGGGCTGGAACTGTCCTTAAAGTTCCCCCTCATCTTATCTGCCTCTCCGCTTTACTTATTCCCTCCTCGCGCTGCGAACGCATCGAGATTTATGATTCCACGTGACTATTGTTCACACATTTGAGATTACAGCCATAAATATGTAGCGCGGCTAAGGATGCGCCGCGACGCCGGCTAATGAAGGCACCATATGCGTCGTGCTAAAGCATGCGTGCACATAGGTATCGGCCCATTTGTCAAGCCAGGGACGCTAATTATCTCACAGGCGCGCGATATTGTTTTCCACCCTGTGCATTTCATCCTGCAACATTAAAACATACATGGTCGTTGGATAACCACAGAAGAAGAACAGCGCGCATGCATATGAATGTGTTAGCTGTGTTTTGGACGGCACGGTGTTTCCGGCCCTCGGGGGGGGGGGGGCGGGCGGGCGGCGTGTGACACCTCCTTGGGTCTGTCGTTCATCTTCCTGTTCAGGGGGGGTACTGACGCCCGGCCCAAGTTGGCAGGTTAATGAAGGTGATTTGATTTCATACATAGTGACGGCCCCGCGTGCCGCCTGATTACGCTCGGCTTTCTGGGCTCCGGTTCCTGGAAGAGCCGGGGCCCCTGGTATTCCCGCTGAAGGTTGAGTGTGGGCGAGCCGGGTCGCAGGTTCTGGCGGCGTGCAGGCGAGCGCTCTGCTTCCTCCCGTTAACGCCGCATTAGGTGTCGCTGCCGCCGGTGGTTTAGCAGTGTTGTGCGGAGACGCTGCCTGGCTTGAATGAATCACTCAGGTTCATTACTGCAGACAAACAGGACATTGTTTCTGGGGTGAAGGAAGACACATAGAGCTAGCCAGGCCTAGCTGTGAGCTAGGCCCTCGCAGCTAGGTTAGACCCAAACATTAAAGCTGTTCAGCGCTTGCTAAACCGAGTAGAAGCGAGGGTAAACAACTCGACGGAGATGACACTAGGCTGAACACAGAAACTGATTGCAGCTAGGCTAATCAGATAATTTCAACTTAGAAGCTAGGATGAATTCAGTAGAAGCTAGGCTTAACTGAGGAGAAGTATTTTCTTTTCAGAAATAATATAACTAATTAACTAATATAATATTTTCTTGATGTATAGACTGCCAAACTAGAAACCGGTTTTTCATTTCATAAATCCAGTACTTTAGGGTAAACTTTATTTTATTAATAGTTAGTTCTTCACTTCATATACATACAAAATATTCTCACTTTTCTCTGACAATATTTATCTTCAGCAGCCTTAGTGTCAATAGCTTATGCATTGCAGTTAATTAAGATTTCTGATGTGATTAGTTGAAAATGATGTTGGACTATTTCTGTCATTTCACATATCCTTTCCACATCATCAAAATCTCAGAAACATGTCGATTGTTACTTTTTAACGTGATTGTCTGAAGTTATCTTAACAAAAGCATGTCCGTGTGGTTTAATAAGCAGAATCTATCCGATAAAAAAACCTGCCTATTTTCCCGAGCTAAAAATACGAAAGTTAACAAGTTTGATGGCTATCTGCCCTCATGTTCCAGCTATTTTCATAGCATCTCTGGTGGAGATGCTATCTCCAAAGTGCTTTTAGATATTAGAGGCTGTGGCTCTTTACAGCGGGCTGTAATCTAAATGGATCTCAGGGCCTGGAGGAAGGCCGTGTCCATGCTCTGCTTCCTGCGCAAGGGTTCTCTGCAAACAGCTAATAAGCGTTTAGTAGAAACAGGCTGAAACCAGGATAAACAGGCGGGTACACGCAGCTAACCCCCACCTGCCGGCGAGTGACTGTTCTGGAAGGACTGAGTGAACCGGCGCTACAATCACATGTCCATTCTCAAGGTTTTAACCTCCCAAGTGGAACACATTGCAGTGGAATCCTCTCGTTTCATGTATTCCTATGACAAAATACCAAATGGGATCAACGAGAAGTTAAATAAATAAATTAAAGATAAGATAAATAAAACCAAAAAAAGGAAATGTATGCAATTGTAATTAATATAGAAACATAAACACACAATATAAACAGGCCAACAGACCCAAAAACGGTGCTGAGGTATTGACCAAACGCAAGAAAACGCAAACCCCCATTTGAAAGATTGAAATGGCGTCAAGGGTATTGAAATGCCTCCGTCCTCCTCTGAGTCTCTCAGGCTCACTGAGGCTTCACGTTCTGCCACGGTGTTTACCGGCTGTGAGTGACATTACATGTACACGTGTTTCCTTGTGAGTGTGCTCTGATCACACCTCGCCTCACTAATCCCCCAACACCTCCGTCTCACCTCCTGGTGGATGACATCCATCAGGACTGTGCACACTCCCCCACTCCCCCCTTTCCCCCCCACTCCCCCCTCTCTCCCACTCACCCCTCTCTCTCCCACTCACCCCTCTCTCTCCCACCCACCCCTCTCTTGCAGAGTGGATGTACCAGGTGAGGGTGTACTATGTGTGTACCAGGTGGAGGTGGACAATGTAAAGGAGAGTGTGTACTATGTGAAGGTGTACCACGTGAAGGTGTACTATGTGTGTTCCAGATGAAGGTGTACTATGTGTACCAGGTGAAGGTGTACCAGGTGCAGGAGAGTGTATGTACCAGGTGTTGTGCAGGGGTTTGAAAGAGTGTGTTAACTGGGGGGAGAAAGCTGGGAAAATGTCCATGTAAACAAGAGAAGTGTGTGTGTGTCTGTGTCTGTGTGTGTGCGTACGTGCATGCGTGCGTGTAGCGCTGCTGAACGCGGCCCAAGGCCATGTGCACCTCCCTCCGTCCATCCATCTCCATCTGCCCATACCTTCCCCTTGTTTATACTCCACTAAAAGCGGCCAGCCCCCCTCTCGGTCTCTCTGTCTCTCCAGCGAAACCACTCAGCCCTCTGAAGGCTCTCTGTTCTCTGGTGTCCTGGACAACGCCGCCGTGCTGTGATCCTCAAACCGTCGCGCTCCTGTTCCTTTAAGGATCCAATATGGCCGCATCATCACGCCTCCTCACCACCCGCGCAACACACAAAGTTTGTGTGCAGAAAGATCTTCACCATGTATTTCTTTCCCATTTTGATAATGCATTATTAATAATGAGAACAGTTCAAACTCAATCTTAATTAATCCTATCATCAATCTTAATTAACTGCTATGTATTAATAACTGTTGAAGTACCTTACCTCAAAGAGGTAAAGTAGTTGATATTAGATTTTTTTTTTCCAGAATTGTGATATTTCTGATAGTAGCGCTAGCCATGTTTTTGGGGGCTAGCCGCGATAGTGAATTACCCAAATAAAAGGCGATCTAGTCAGAGGTTCTCCAACTTGATTAGCGTCTTATCCGCACGGCCCTGCGTCTGGGCCGGTCGCGGTGGTCCGGCAGTTTATCAGATAGAGAAAGTTCCCTTTCATAAGGTCAGCTTTGGTGATTGTTTGTTTCCATAAGCCTCTATAAAAGATAAGCCAAAGTCCACTTCAGAAAACCACTCATTAAGATTTTGATCGGTCTTGCGGGCTCGGTGAGGGCGAGTTAGGAAATGCCATCAGAAAATTGCATTTCCCAATGACATTAGGCGGGCTGCCGGCCGCCATGCGTCCAGCGAGACGTTACCATCTGATATCGTTTGGGGCAGGAAAAAAAAACAGCTTGTTTTTTTCTTTTTCTTTAAAGTGAGGCAATTAAATTGTCTTGATGGTCTCTGAGAGCACTTAGACCCAAAGAATACACTTCTAAATCAAAAAGCTTTCAATCATCACAAATCATATTTGGGAGAATCCTTCCCCGCAGAGGAGCCGGCGGTCGCGGCTATCGACCATGTGACATCAGAAGAAGGTTATTGCGTCCGTCATGTTGGCTCATGAGCTCTGTGTTGTCAGGGGGCGGATGATGCTTTATGTCAAAGACGTGCATCCCACATCCAAGATGGCGGGTTCACCGGGACCGGGAGGGAAGAGATTAACTATTGAATCATAAAGTCGTTTGGCAAACACTTCCATCCAGAGCCACTCACAGTAATGGAAGCCGCTTGTTTCTGAGCCACCAGGGGTCAGGGGGGCGTCTGGCTCTAAGAGGCCTACAGGTGGACCATTGACCTCGGGGTTTGAACCCACAACCCTCGGGCTTGCAGTCAGTCACCCTCAGCGATTGTGGTAAAGAGATGCTTGATCGTCGTCAAACTCTCACTCTGGTTGACCTTTTAGGTTTCAGAGCAACAACCTATTGATCAGCCTTTTGAATCCCCATCCTACCCCCCACCCCCCTCTTACACACATTGTATATTGTACGTCCTAGCACTTCATGTACACACTCATTGTATGTTTGTACATCCTTGCACTTAAACATAGTCCTTAGCATTGTGTAGCATATTATCCTAGTTTTGTTGTGTACGGGGAATGGGTTAACCTAGTGATTGTTGGCTGGCACTTGGTTTTATGAACATCTTTATCGCTTGACAGCAATAAATTGTTTCTGCTAAATGCCCTGAATATAAATGCAAAGGTGGTGGTCCATTTGTGACGGTTCAGACCTGCGTGGGACAGCCGCTACACGGGACCACAGCCTGCCTCTGGGTTTAACTGAGACTCCTCTGAGCTGAACCCCGGAGAGACTGAAGGAGCTGAGGTCTGAAGAACTCTGAAGGGTGTCGTCTATTTTAGTTAAGACATAAATCCCTTCCTCTTTATTTCATTCAGATGTAACACCTTCTGACAGCTAATTAAGCAGGTTTTAGAACCAGGTTTACTTAACATTATCATACGCCGATGAATTACCATTTTGCATTTCTCACTTAATCATTTTAATTACACCAGACAATTTATCAGCGTCTCCCCAGGGGAGTGGAGGGCGGGGGGGGGGGGGGGGGGAATAATTGGAGAGGTTATTAGTTGAAGGCATGGTGTATACGTTGGGCCTAATTCAGGAGCCTTTGAAGTGGCTGATCACCTTTTATAGGAATGGGTAGGCAGTGGGGAGCCCATGCAGCAGCCCTGCGTTGTTGACCTGGATCCTCTACCTGTTCCTCTGTGTTCTCTGAGGATGAAAGAGAAGCCCTCAGGGGGCTGAACATGTGACATGCGTCGGCTCTTTATGGTGATTCATTTTAAACGGATAAACAAGAATCTCCTGTTATCTTCTGGAGTCATTTAGGAGACACTTTCATCCAAAGCTCAGAGAAGATACATGTCATTAAGGAGAAGTTAGCGGTTAGACAGGGGTTAGTTGTGGTAAACTCACTATAGTGGAGCAGTATGAGGGGTTAGTTGTGGTAAACTCACCATGGAGCAGTATGAGGGATTAGTTGTGGTAAACTCACCATAGTGGAGCATTAGGAGAGGTTAGTTGTGGTAAACTCACCATAGTGGAGCAGTATGAGGGGTTAGTTGTGGTAAACTCATAATAATGAGTTAAAACTCACCATAATGTCGGAGTAGGAATGTAAGAGTATGAAAATTTAACCTCACGGTTATTGTGACCAAAATTATCCCGGTTTTCGGTATTATCGCGGTATTTTGTGTGTTCAATATGTTCAGAAAGCACTGATAGGCCTACGCAAACTGAAATAGTTTTAAAAAGTTACATAACGCCGTTATTTTAAACAGTGTTATTACAAACACTGCTCGGATGAAGCAGAAATTAAATGAAAACGGTAATTGTTATTAACAACATTTTTATCAGGGTTTACCGTTACACCGGTAACCGTTACATCCCTATGTCGGAGTATGAGTTAGTTGTCCTGTTCTCATGGACTGAGTGCCAGGGGCCTGGGGTCCGGCGGGGTGGATGGTCTGGCCTTTCGGTGTCTTTGTCTCCAGATCCATCGTCGGGCGATGGGGGCCGTCCCGGCTTCTGTCCCTGGAAGATCAAAGAGGGGAGGGCATCGCTGCACAGGGCTGTACTCCCCGAACCGCCGCGTTGAGAAACACCTCATCCCGTGGCCGGCGGGGGGGGCCGGGGGGTAATTGTGTCTTGTCAGACCTCTGGAGCGTTGTGCACAGCATCCCGCCTGACATTTCCCTCCACAGAATTTATTTTTCACTCTCCGGTGTTTTGGCAACACTGGCACTCCTGACGAATCCTCTTCATTTTTCCCCGCTGTGCACCAGGCAAGGTTGCGATAAAACCCAGAATAAAAACCTGAACTTGGAACAAATCTGAGGATTTTAGCCGTATCTCCAAAGGTCACGAGGCGCCGCAGTGATTAACTGGTGCACGGGCGTGCTAAGTGATTTATTGGTCCGTGTGCGCATCGCTGAATCACAGCCTGGCCAGAAAAACATGCTAAAAACAATATGAATAACCCAAGCTCTGAGCCGATGATAAGGTCGTAAGGGGATGCCTATCAGAGAGCAAAAGTACATCTCTTAAGATATTCAGAGGACCGCGGCAGACTGCACTCCCTCTTATGAGGAAATATGTCGAACGGGAATGTAATTATTTGATAAAAGGGCCCTGTCAGCCACAAAGGACACTTGGCCCTGGTCGCCGTGGTAATGCATTTTCAACCACTCTAAATGGCCAACCCTAGCATTGAGGAACACCGCAGCATCCATTCCTAGCGCAACTCGCTCTGGAGCGAGTTGCACTAGGAATGGATGTTGCAGTGTTCTTCAAAGCTAGGGTCAGCCATTTTAGAGAAACCAGCCAGAGTAAGCTAGATTTTGAAAGTATCCAACCAAAGAAAATCCCTCCATTCCTCCCTTCAAACCCCTCTAACCCAAAACGTGTGACTAGCTAGCTAGCTTTAGCAAAATGGCTGCCAGCCTTCCGGAAGACTCTGGTCATGCGCAGTGAGAGCAGAGGT
>NW_028177622.1:2500-12377 GCF_964030765.1 Micromesistius poutassou | reverse complement strand
GTGGGGGCTAAAGGAGAGATCGGGCCCCCAGGCCCCAGGGTGAGTGGTGCTCTGTCTCTCCTCCACAGTTCTCTATCAACGTTGTACTCTTCCAGTAGACCTCATCAGTAACACCTGTTCCCTGTTACCTGTCTGTCTGTCTCCTGTCTGTCTGTCTCCTGTCTGTCTCCTGTCTGTCTGTCTCCTGTCTGTCTGTCTCCTGTCTGTCTGTCTCCTGTCTGTCTGTCTCCTGTCTGTCTCCTGTCTGTCTGTCTCCTGTCTGTCTCCTGTCTGTCTGTCTGTCTGTCTCCTGTCTGTCTCCTGTCTGTCTGTCTGTCTGTCTCCTGTCTGTCTCCTGTCTGTCTCCTGTCTGTCTCCTGTCTGTCTCCTGTCTGTCTCCTGTCTGTCTGTCTCCTGTCTGTCTCCTGTCTGTCTGTCTCCTGTCTGTCTCCTGTCTGTCTGTCTGTCTGTCTCCTGTCTGTCTCCTGTCTGTCTGTCTGTCTGTCTCCTGTCTGTCTCCTGTCTGTCTCCTGTCTGTCTGTCTCCTGTCTGTCTCCTGTCTGTCTGTCTCCTGTCTGTCTCCTGTCTGTCTGTCTCCTGTCTGTCTGTCTCCTGTCTGTCTCCTGTCTGTCTCCTGTCTGTCTGTCTCCTGTCTGTCTGTCTCCTGTCTGTCTCCTGTCTGTCTCCTGTCTGTCTGTCTCCTGTCTGTCTCCTGTCTGTCTGTCTCCTGTCTGTCTCCTGTCTGTCTGTCTCCTGTCTGTCTGTCTCCTCTCTGTCTCCCGTCTGTCTGTCTCCTGTCTGTCTCCTGTCTGTCTCCTGTCTGTCTCCTGTCTGTCTGTCTCCTGTCTGTCTCCTGTCTGTCTCCTGTCTGTCTGTCTCCTGTCTGTCTCTTCAGGGCATCAGAGGTCTGGAGGGGAACATCGGAGCTCCAGGTCTCACTGGACCGCGGGTGAGACACGGACCAATGAACCGTCAGCCTGTCTGTCCCTATCCACCTGTCTCACTCTCTCTACCTGCCCCGTCATCAACCTGTCTCACTCTCTGTACCTGCCCCGTCCTCAACCTGTCTCACTCTCTCTACCTGCCTCGTCCTCCACCTGTCTCACTCTCTGTACCTGCCCCGTCATCCACCTGTCTCACTCTCTGTACCTGCCCCGTCATCAACCTGTCTCACTCTCTGTACCTGCCCCGTCATCAACCTGTCTCACTCTCTGTACCTGCCCCGTCATCAACCTGTCTCACTCTCTGTACCTGCCCCGTCATCAACCTGTCTCACTCTCTGTACCTGCCCCGTCATCAACCTGTCTCACTCTCTGTACCTGCCCCGTCATCAACCTGTCTCACTCTCTGTACCTGCCCCGTCATCAACCTGTCTCACTCTCTGTACCTGCCCCGTCCTCCACCTGTCTCACTCTCTCTCTCTCTCCCCCGTCATCATCCAATACCCATCCTGATCTCTGAACTCTGTGGTCTATGATCTGTTGCTCCTCGTCGACTCGTCGTGCTGATGCCACCAACTGTCCTATACTGTGGTCGACTCGCCGACCTGATGACTCTGTGACCCACTCACCCTCCTGGCCTCTCTGTGTACGCAGGGCCCCCAGGGCATGCCCGGACACCCGGGCCAGTCCGGGGAGAGGGGCCCCTTTGGGCTGGTGGGGCCTACGGTAAGAGCACAGGGACAAATACAAATACCAGCCATACTGGAGCTGTGTTGGAAATCGTTCCCTATTCCCTCACTCACTACTCCCTATCCTATGTAGTGTTTATGATACAGTGAACTACATAGGGAATGGACAAACGTGAATTCGGACACTACGCTGAACATTTCTGAACGTCATTTGCGTCAGTAAATGCGCCCGCATTGCATTGTGGTACACGGGAGTTAACATGTAGGGAACGTCGTATGTTCACTCAAATGTTGGGTGTTTTATTGTCCGCTATATACAGTATATATCCTATATATACTGTATATAGTATATACAGTATATATCCTATTTATACTGTATATAGTGAATGAAATGAACCACTGAGAATTTGAACACCACTACAAAATGGCGAGCGCCCTATAGAGTGCACTATATCACCCTATATAGTGCACTATATCACCCTCTATAGTGCACTATATCACCCTATAGAGTGCACTATATCACCCTATAGAGTGCACTATATCACCCTATATAGTGCACTATATCACCCTATAGAGTGCACTATATCACCCTGTATAGTGCACTATATCACCCTATATAGTGCACTATATCACCCTATATAGTGCACTATATCACCCTATATAGTGCACTATATCACCCTATAGAGTGCACTATATCACCCTATAGAGTGCACTATATCACCCTATAGAGTGCACTATATCACCCTATAGAGTGCACTATATCACCCTATAGAGTGCACTATATCCGTGATAGGGAACGATTTGGACACCCAGCTCGTGTGTCCTGTGGGTTGAGTGTGTGGCGGTGACGTGACCCCTGCTCTGTTCCTGACCCCACAGGGCCTCCCGGGAAAACAGGGCGAGAGGGGAGAGAAGGTGGGTCACGTTTTACACAACATACTAGAGGATCCCACTGTGACACCCACTAACATGTACTGCACATGTTACTGTCAGTGTGATACAGAGGGAATCATTCAGCATTATGGTATCTGTATAGAAGTGTATATTATAGTAGTGTTTAATAGAGGTATATCATATAATATGATTCATATAGAAGTATATCATATTTAATATTAGTTATAAAGAAGTATATGATATGGTAGTATTTATATAAAAATGTATCGTTTATTAGTGTTTTAGAAAGAAGTACACATACTAATATTTAATAGAAGTATATCATATGATATGATTTATAAATATATATTGATAATATAATACTGAGTATATAGTATAATGTGATACACAGTAAGTATATGACAGCGTGTAACAGAGTGTTGTGTCTGTGTCTACAGGGGGAACCACAGTCTATGGCCATGATCTACCAGCTGGTCACACAGGCCTGTGAGCAGCTAGTGCACAGTAAGACCTGTCTGTCTGTCTGCCTGTCTGCCTGTCTGGCTGGCTGGCTGGCTGGCTGGCTGGCTGGCTGTCCATCTGTCTGTTGGCCTGCCTGTGTATCTAACTATATGTAACTCTCTATGTAACTCCATTTAACTCTGTATCTAACTCTATCTGACTCTATCTAACTCTATATGACTTTATCACCCTATCTTACTCTATATTGCTATATGACTATGTAACTCTATATTACTGTATGACTATGTAACTCTATATGACTATCACTCTATCTAACTCTATATTACTATATGACTCTATGTAACACTATATTTCTATATCACTCTACCTAACTCTGTATCTGACTCTATCTAACTCTATATGACTTTATCACTCTATCTTACTCTATATTACTATTTGACTCTATGTAACTCTATATTACTATATGACTCTATGTAACTCTATATTTCTATATGACTATCTAACTATATTACTATATGACTCTATGTAACTCTATATGACTATGTAACTCTATATTACTATATGACTATGTAACTATATTACTATATGACTATGTAACTATATTACTATATGACTCTATGTAACTCTATATTTCTATGTCACTCTATGTAACTATATTACTATTCGACTCTATGTAACTCTATATGACTCTATGTAACTCTGTTACTATGTAACTCTATATTTCTATGTAACTCTATCTAACTCTATATGACTTTATGACTCTATGTAACTCTATATGACTTTATGACTCTATGTAACTCTATATGACTATATGACTCTATGTAACTCTATATGACTCTATGTAACTCTATATGACTTTATGACTCTATGTAACTCTATATGACTATATGACTCTATGTAACTCTATATGACTCTATGTAACTCTATATGACTTTATGACTCTATGTAACTCTATATGACTATATGACTCTATGTAACTCTATATGACTCTATGTAACTCTATATTACTATATGACTATCTAACTATATTACTATATGACTCTATGTAACTCTATATGACTCTATGTAACTCTATATGACTATATGACTCTATGTAACTCTATATGACTCTATGTAACTCTATATTTCGATGCCACTCTACCTACCTGTGTGTGTGTGCTCTCCAGAGGAGGTGATGAAGCTGGACCTGTTCCTGAACGAGGTGAGCCGTAAGCCGGCCCCCATAGCGGAGCCCGAGGGGCCCCCCGGAGAGCCAGGCATACCGGGCGGGGTGGGGCCCCCGGGACCCCGGGGCAACCAGGGCCGCATCGGCCCCCGAGGAATGCCGGGGAGGATGGGCTACCCCGGAGAACAGGGTGAGGCCGCTGTTATTGATCGACGCCCATTGATTCACCCTAGCCTATTGATCCGCTGCCCAGCCACTGTGAGATGGCGGTCATCATCCATTGATGACCGCCTGATTCCAGATCAGTGTTTTTCCACACAGTCCCAGTAGGACGGTCTGGTGGTCAGGGTGTTTGACGACCCAGTCGAAAGGTACTGGGTTCGAATCCCATTGACCTGAAGGCGCCGTAGAGCGGTGGTTCCAAACCTTTAGACTTTGGGTGAACCGCTCTATTGTCATCAAGACCTTTCACGGAGCGACTCGTGGTGCGGGTGGTGAGGGGGGGTAGATTGATACACACGCAGTGGCTGAGCAAAGAGTGACACGCCCCCTTAATACACAACTGTGACTGAGACGGGGGAGAGGGGGGAGAGGGGGAGAGGGGGGAGAGGGGGGAGAGGGGGAGTCAACAGCGCTGCTTACGCTCTCAGTCTGATTATTCGGCCAACACGGAATAACACAAAACATCAAGGAAAACATTACAATGGAAAGCATATGATGGATTGCACAATGTGACACTATGTTTTAAACTATAACAAGTCAAAATACTTTATTTACTGGACGTTATTTATTGTACTTATTGGCAATTATCTATATAGTTCTCACTATTCTTGTAAATGAGTCTATTTCGAAAAATAAAAACATGCACACACACACACACACGCACACGTCCCACCTGCAGTACCCACTCCTACCACCGGTGGTAAAAAAGTGTTGAGTGACAGGTAAGCTGACCAGTGCGGTGTGCTCTCTCCTCCAGGGAGGCGGGGCGTGAGCGGGGAGAAGGGCGCCCCAGGGACCAATGAGCAGGGCCCCCCGGGGGTCCCAGGACATGCAGGTAACCACGCGCAGCGGCCCGGGGGTTCGCCTGTTCGATCCCCGACGTCCGTCCGCAGCAAAGGGCTGGAAAATGAATAACCTTCTGCTAAATGACAAACTATCAATGAAATGATTTTGTGTGAAGCAGATGTTATAAATGACATTTTTGGGCTTTTATTTAAAAAAAAAAAGTTACTGAGTGTGTGTTGTGCGTGTGTGTGTGTGTGTGTGTGTGTGTGTGTGCGTGTGTGTGTACTGTGTGTGTGTGTGTGCGTGTGTGTTTGTGTGCGTGTGTGTGTGTGTGTGTGTGTGTGTGTGTGTGTGAACTGTGTGTGTGTATACACTGTGTCTGCATGTGTGTGTGTGTGTGTGTGTGTGTGTGTGCGTCTGCCTGTGTACGTGTGGGTGTGTGTGTGTGTGTGTGTCTGCCTGTGTGTGTGTATACTGTGTGTGTATGTGCGTGTGCGCATGTGTGTGTATGTGTGTGTGTCTACTGTGTGTGTGTGTATGTATACTGTGTGTGTGTGTGTGTGTGTGTGTGTGTGTGTGTGTGTGTGTGTGTGTGTATGTGTGTGTGTGTGTGTCTGCCTGTGTGTGTGTATACTGTGTGTCTGCGGTGTGTGTGTGTGTGTGTGTGTGTGTGTGTGTGTGTGTGTGTGTGTGTGTGTGTGTGTGTGTGTGTATGTGTGTGCGTGTGCGCATGTGTGTGTATACTGTGTATGTGTGTGTGTCTACTGTGTGTGTGCGCGCATGCGTCTACTGTGTGTGGTGTGTGTGTGTGTGTGTGTGTGTGTGTGCGTCTACTGTGTGTGTGTGTGTGTATATACTGTGTGTGTGTGTGTGTGTGTGTGTGTGTGTCTACTGTGTGTGTGTGTGTGTGTGTGTGTGTGTGTGTATACTGTGTGTGTGTGTGTGTGTGTGTGTGTGTGTGCACAGGTTCAGCAGGTGAGTCCAAGCTGGGGGCCCCGGGGCCCCGGGGGGAGGACGGTAAGCTGGGGGCCCCGGGTATCCTAGGGGCCTCTGGGCAGCCGGGGGAGATGGGGCCCCCCGGGGTGTGTGACAGCGCCAGCGGTTGCCAGGGCAACGTACAGCAAGCCGGTAGGAACACCTTACCGCGTCCTTTGATATTATGGGCTGGTTTTACCACCTAATGATTCATGATGATTAGGTAACATATATAATGATATTAGATTCATGTATTCATAATGATATTCATGAGTATAGATATTGTAGAGTGAGACTGAGATCAGTAAGTATTTTTATATCTGGCTATTTGACATTGTATATCTCTTTTGTAACATTGTATATCTCTCTTTTTTAACATTGTATATCTCTCTTTTGTAACATTGTATATCTCTCTTGTATATCTCTCTTTTGTAACATTGTATATATCTCTTTTGTCACATTGTATATATCTCTCTTGTATATCTCTCTCTTTTGTAAGATTGTATATCTCTCTTTTGTAACATTGTATATCTCTCTTGTATATCTCTCTTTTGTAACATTGTATATATCTCTTTTGTAACATTGTATATATCTCTCTTGTATATATCTCTCTTTTGTAACATTGTATATCTCTTTTGTAACTTTGTATATATCTCTTGTATATCTCTATTTTTAACATTGTATATCTCTCTTTTGTAACATTGTATATATCTCTCTTGTATATCTCTCTCTTTTGTAACATTGTATATCTCTCTTGTATATCTCTCTCTATTTTGTAACATTGTATATATCTCTTTTGTAACGTTGTATATCTCTTTTGCTGATTTGCTAAGAGGGTGACGTGTGTCTCTCCTCAGACCCTTACTACGGATACCAGCCCTGAGCCGCCAGGCGCTACCGCGACCACAACAGGAAGGCGCAGCCCCGATAAGGGTCCCTCCGGTGGCAGCTTCGAAGGTTCCGGGGGGGGGGAACCAGAGCTGGAGCCGCTGATACAAGAAGAAGAAGAAAATGACGTTGGATCTGTGACGGAGAAACAGGCCTACCTAAAATAATCTTAAACCTCCCGCATTAAACGGAGGACAGCAGTTTTAGTTGTTTTGTATCACTGAGTGGCAAACATTCTGACATGCAGAGTTTTTCACATTGTGAATGAGTTTCACTTGTGTGAGTGTAAACCATCTTCGCACTGAAATGTTCTATATTTTGTATTTATCTCTGATGATGTTGATATAAATATATATATATATATATATAAATATAAATATAGACATGCACTGTAACATGTACCAAAGTCGAGGAGTTCAACTCCCTAATTATGTTCCTTTCTCTAACCTCACTGCCTCAACACTGAAAATGCAAAGTGCATATTATTATATATAAAGTACACGCTCTTTTATATAAAAGATGTGTTTTAATACACAATATAATTTTATATCAAAAGTGTTATTTTATATAAATACATAA
Source organism: Micromesistius poutassou (assembly GCF_964030765.1). NCBI lineage: Eukaryota > Metazoa > Chordata > Actinopteri > Gadiformes > Gadidae > Micromesistius > Micromesistius poutassou. The sequence goes on along the minus strand of NW_028177622.1, from coordinate 4,797 downwards.
ATACTATGTTAAGTACATGCTATTTTATGGAATGTACAAAGTATTTGTTCTTCATATAAAGCGGTATTATTTTATATAAAGCATGTGTTATTTTATTAGTGTATGAGTGTATACTTTCACATTAAGGAGATATTCCTTTATATAAGATGTACTCTTTTATATTTCATTTAAACTAGCCTGTGTTCCTTGTGTTTTCTTTGATATAAATGAAACTGTGATAACGCCTGTAGTACATGTGTATTATGAATTTGTATATTGTGTAGACATTCCTTGATTATTGCATTATCTGTGGCTATTTCTCATATTTCTATGTGTTATGATCTTGGTAATCCATGTTTACATTTCTGGACTGCTTCAATAAAATCACTTATTAAATCGTTTTTATTTTGACCTGTTCCTATTTCTGGTTTATTGGAGATCGAGGGATTGTTTCCATTAAGGAATATTTTAGGTTGCAAATATTCCAATCATTTGAGTTAAGATTTGTTATAATAAAACATATTCTTATCCATTTATTTATTTTTCATACATCCATTGTAATAACCAAGGCTATTGGGGTTTACCAGACAGTTTTCACCATGGTATATATCAAAGCAATAATAAAACGTTGTCTATAAACATTTTTTGTTTACACTATAACTACTTATGGTCTACTAAGGTCAACCCAGCAAGTTGGTCAGTGGCCTTATTGCAGCGACTGTGCATGATATTTGGTTTATTTTATCGACTGTCTGAAACATAATCCATATAAACTAGGTTCGAAATATCTATGGCTTTGATGCTTACAGTATAGTTTAATTGCATCCATTCTTTGCTGCCCTCCGCTCCTGACGTCTTTTACTTTGAAAGCGTGAACCAAAAGTGACGTCGCTACGCACGACGTCCCCGGCCGCGTCAGACTCAGCGTCACACGTCACACGGCGGCAGCAGCAGCAGCAGCACCATGGCCAGCAGAACGTCAACACGGAGCAGGGGCGATGGGGAGAAGTACTCTGTCCTGTTGCCCACGTACAACGAACGGGAGAACCTGCCGCTCATCGTGTGGCTGCTGGTGAAGTACTTCGGGGAGAGGTGAGCGGGGCGCAGGGGGGGGGGGGGGTCAGGGTCGGGCTGTGCTGGATGAGGATCCGGGTTGATGAGCTCAACACCGCTCAGCTTCGTGGCCTGAGGAGCAACACGGGTCTCCGATAGCTGCCAAAGACCGTGGAGCGTCGAGCCTTAAGACCAGAAGACCTGGATGAAATACACTCGCTTTGTGCCTTGGGTGTCAGGAAGACGTAAACCCTGACCGGGTTTTTTTTTTGTGTTTACAGTGGGTACGACTACGAGATTATAGTCATCGACGACGGAAGCCCCGATGGCACACTGGAGATTGCGGAGCAGTTGCAGAAAATCTATGGAGAGGACAAGATTGTGAGTCGAAGTCATGAAACCAGCACCAGCGTTGTGCACTTCTTTACAACTATATTGGCTGTGATACAGTCTTGTTTACTCTTTGTTTTCAGCTTCTGAGGCCCAGGGCGAAGAAACTAGGCTTGGGTGAGTACTAACTGTACGTTTCAGTGGATACAAAGTAGTTATCCCTAACATTACTGTACACACTTTCTAACTCTTCATCTTTGAGGGTAACAACTCAGTAGAGCCATCGAGAGAGAGGTCCTCACTTTGAAACAATTACAATTAGCAGAAAACTAATTTATCCAAAGCAGCATACAAGTTAGACTGAGAACAGTACAAACTTAAAGCGTAGTTAACCACATCATCACTAACGTCCCGGTCGTGTTTACATCTGTCCGGCCACCTCACCATCGCTGTCTGTGTTTACGCTCCTTTTTAAAGGCACTGCCTACATCCACGGCATCAAACACGCCACTGGCAACTTCATCTTCATCATGGACGCTGACCTCTCCCATCATGTGAGTAGGGCTGCTCTGGGAGGCAGACCTGTTTGTCTCACTGCCTCGGTCGCAACACGACCAGAGATAGTTTGGATGTTAACTTTTGTTTTATATCTGTGTACTAGACCAGGTACAATATTATTATAACTGCATAGTATAAAGAAAAGTATAGTATAGAATAACAATCAATGTTTTCTCTCAACGGGTTAATCTTTGCTCTGTGTAGTGTGATCTGGTGGGGGATTTGATGGCTGTTTTTCCTCTTTTGCTTTCAGCCTAAATTCATCCCAGAGTTCATAGAGTAAGTCCCTCTACCTTCACCTCCACTGGCAGTCCTCATCGTGGATTATGTACTATATATACAGTATATATATATATATATATATATGTGTATATATG
>NW_028177623.1:0-12321 GCF_964030765.1 Micromesistius poutassou | reverse complement strand
ACACCGACGGCGGTGTCAACCATGCAAGGCAACAGCCAGCTCTTCGGGAGCAGTTAGGGTTAGGTGTCTTGCCCCGGGACTCCGCTAGGAGGAGCCGGGTATCGAACAAGCAACCTTCCGATAGCCAGTCAACCCGCTTTACCTCCTGAACTACATGCCGCCATCGTCAATATATTTTGGGATTTAAAAAAGGATTATAAAATAAAAGCAATATAAAATAATACAATTTGGAAATACATAAAGTCTAGATACATAAAATCTGACTGACTTCCATCATGGGCATCCATGAAATATGTCAATCCTTCCAACAGTATGTGGCGATTGTTGATTCTAGATTGGTGACGAGCGAGTGAGGCGGTAACTGGCCCTGTGGTGAGGTTAGCCTGAGCCCCGTGGGTACAGGAATAGAGCACAGATACTGGCACAGTCTTCTCTCCGAGTCTATCTGGGAAGCTTGTTCCCGCGCTCCTCTTACCAGGATTTTATGCTAACTTTCCACAGGGACTGCAATTTATCTCTAAAAGCTGATATGGAAGACTATTAGTGCGTGTATACTTTCTCAAATTGTCCACTGTGTGTGTGTGTGTGTGTGTGTGTGTGTGTGTGTGTGTGTGTGTGTGTGTGTGTGTGTGTGTGTGTGTGTGTGTGTGTGTGTGTGTGTGTGTGTGTGTGTGTCAGAGACATAGTTTGAACCATGCAGAGTCACTGACTGAATCAACACACCTTTTGTTAATTGTTTTCCATTTATCTTTTGGCTGTACCACTCGTAATACATAACATACATTAAAATCGTTCATCTCTGTGGTCTGTCCGTCCGTCCGTTGTCCGTTGTCTGTCTTAATTCAAGGCTGTCCATACATAGTTGGGGAAATGAATGTGATGTGAATAATGGATGAGGTCTTAATTGAGCAGCTCTTTGTTCACGGCCATATTGCGCCAGTATAAATACCTCCATCCTCCGGAATCAATACACAACTATTAGAAGGCAAGAGAGATCGAGGCTGTTTTCAGGGGTGTGCCATTACAACTGTTTTTTCATCGATTTTAGGACAAGGGGAAATGCAAAAGTTGTTTACAACAATTTGCGGGCATTCCTCACAACCACAAAGACACAGCTGAACAAAGATTAAGTGTTACAGATTATTTTAGCACTTAAAATATAACTTCACATTGTGTAACACAATGTGATTCACAGTTCAATTTGATGTTTGGAAATAATTTAGGGGTGGCAATAGTGGTCATTGTGTATATAAAGCTTTCATTACTTATTTTAGTTTCAAATGTACCCTACATCACGTTCTCTCAAGCAATCAATTTATTAGAGATAATTAGAGATAGAGAGATGGAAAGAGGGGGAGAGAGAGAGATGTGATTGGGGGGTAGAAAATAGAAAGATGGTGAATGAGAGGGAGGGGCAGAGAGGGAAAGAGGCTTAACTAATGCCTTGATTGCTAATGGCTTTATTGGAATGATACCAGTTATTAATTATTCGCTTCCTCTATAAGAGGCGAGCAGTGGGTAAAACAGCAAGGTTGAGTAAAGGCAAGAGACAAGCTGCAATCTGTAACATGCTGTCTCCAGTAATAGCCCAAGGACAGCTCTAACTGATCACTGGATATCTGTTTGCTAATGTAAAGAGAAGTGCACACGCACACACACTCACACAAAATGAAAAGGCCCCTTGATGTGCCCTGGAGCATGTTGGTGCGGGCCTGGCTGCGCTGCGGTTCGCAGCGGCGCTCGCCGTGCCTGGCGTCGTCACTCCTTCCCTGGGCGTTTAATCGTAGCCGTGGCCATGGATGTTCTCGCTATGCACTCCGCCCATGCTGGCTTCTATCCTCCCCTGCTAGGAATCAGAGCAGGCGGCCGTGGACAGATATGTCATTGCAATGTTGTGTGTATCAAGATTTTGCTTTCATTCTTACGCCAAACTCTGTCACGCACGCAAGCACGCGCACACACTCACACACACACACACTTGCACGCGCACACACATGCACAATGCGGTACTGAAATGTAGCGAACAGATCAGCAATTTACCAATTCCTTACTAAAGCCGTGGCCCTGATCTTTCCCCTGTAATTCAGAGCAGACTCTCCTCTCTTTGTGTAGAATTGGCCTCACGGCACACAGTGGATCACAACCAAACCACGGAGTAGAAGGCCCAGAATTTATGTGCATCTGCTGAATTGGTGCACTCTGCCCAAAGTTGGCTTTTCCAGGGAATAAGAGGAGATGGTGGGAGCGGATGGAGGAAATGGAGTGATTGACACCTTCAGGCATATGGAATTCCCCTTTTTTTTTGTTTAACCTCTGGCAGATAGTAGTGAGAGAGGGGGAGAGAGGGAGAAGTCAAGAGTGTGTGTGCGTGTGCGTGCATGTGTGCATTGCTGCTAAAGCTCCAATTGCTCTGAATAGTTTTACCTCTTTCCACCAGCAATTAACAGTTCAGACGGATGGGCAAATGAAAATGACATGTGGAAAATGGCAATGTTTGAAAACAAAATACTGGTCAGAGACAATTAAGACTCAGTCAATTGGATACAGTCATGAGTTGCAGGTTTGGTTAATAGGATGACTTTTGTAACCTTTTCCTGTTTTACAAGGAGGGCACCTCACCTTAGTTCAACATATTGTTGACAATGTTCCATTCTCAACAGTATAAAAGCAATTAGGAGAAACACATATTTTGCCCTTTACTAATTTGACAGACCAAAATAAACCACAATTAAATGGGCATTATTTGACATATTACACCAAAACACCTCCTAAAACTGAACAGAAATGAAGTGACAATGAAGTTATTCTACGCAAATCGTGCAGCACACAACAATGAGGCCACCAGTCTTGTGTTCGAACAAAAACAATTTAATATTTCATGCAAACGGCAAAAGAACAGCGGGTCTGCCAAACTAAAATGTAAGATGCAGTAGACCACCCTGGCCCACCTCAAGGCCATCGCTGAATCGTCCTGTCCACGGTCTACGGAAAGGCACAAGGAAGGGTTTTAGAGGTTTGCATTCAGGGGGGGAGAGACCCTCCGAGAGCGCTGTGTGAGCTCTTCATCCATTCTAATTGTAGCCGCATTAGGTACCATGAGGAAACCCTTTCTCACTGCCACGGACGTCGAGTCGGAGGGTGTCCGCATATAAAGATGGAGTGTCAAACACACAGTGTGCGGAAGGAGCACATAGTGGCTGCCAGAGGACCTTGTTAGGCTAATGATCTCATTCATAACCGAGACGTAGACTTATCAAGAGTACAACACACACACACACACACACACACACACACACACACACACACACACACACACACACACACACACACACACACACACACACACACACACACGCGCAAATCCCCCATTGGGTACGATGTATGCTAGAACCCAAAATAATGAAAGGAGCGGGAAAAGGGAAGAAGGATTGTGTTTGTATGTGTGTTTTTTTATATTTTTGGATGGATGGATGCATCCTCTTAGCACTGCCCAAGGGGGGCCAAGGGCATGCTTAATTAAAAGACCCTCTCTCTCTTTCTCTCCCCCTCTCTTGATGTCTGTGGGACTCGATATTGATAGTGTGTGTGTGTGTGTGTTAGGGTAAGGGGGGGGAGAGATTCCTATCCTATTTGTCAAGTTGTTTGATGTTACTTTACGAGGCCTTCGAGATTTGTAGGGCCACAAAAGGACCCCCGTCTGCAGCCAATGGGATCAAAGCCTCCAGACCGGAGTCAGCCCCAAGTCACAGACACATGCTGTCTGAGTAGGGCTGGATTTGTGTGTGTGTGTGTGTGTGTGTGTTTGTGTCAGTCTGCGTGCGTGCATGCATGCATGCGTGTGTGTGTGTGTGTGTGTGTGGTTTGATGCATAATTTGGTGATCAAATGTACGGGTTGAGATCCCCTTTGTGTACAGATTCCAGAGTGTTTGAGAAACGTGTTTGAGAAGTGTGCTTCCTGACATCACTCTGTTGAACACACCGCAGCACGTCTGACAGACACCACAGACCGTGTTTGGAGTCTATTTGGGAGTGTCCCTCATCGTCTAAGCGGGGAACAGTGTTGAACTAGCGGGGGGGGGGGAGCTCGAAATCCTTCCTATGTGAGATTGATACTTCAAAAGGCCTCGCATCAAACATGTCACTGGCAAAGTTTGGAGTCTATCTCGGTTGGTGGTGTCTAGTCACTGTGTGAAACAGGATCCTCCATCAAGTGATATGTCACTGAGACGTCTCCATGGAAAGAGTAGCATTCCGTCAAATGTTAAAAGTGTCATTAAAATAAAAATATGGAAAACTCAATAAAGACCTAAGACATGTACAATATCATAAATGAAACGGCTGTTGTCGACAGTCGATGCTTTGACACAACAATGATTATTCGTCCCAAGGATAATAGGTTCATGATGCATTTGGCTAGTAAGCAAACATTCAATAAACTTAATTAAAGAAACAACGATTGCGTTACTTATTCTGCATTCGCGATCCCACATTTCTAAATGGGAGGGATGCTTTCTTTACCCGGTGTCTCATAATTGCTATTGCTGATCAACCACTTCACAAGCAATCTCGTGCACCATTGGAAAGTTGACCTTGGGCTGATCCGTACCGCTCAACCGTTTCCCCTCTGACACCCCGATATTAGAAACAGACCTACTGACAACTAAGGTCAAACTCTGTCCGGATTTAAAAGGGCCATATTAAGGTTGATGTCTCTAGGAATACACGGAACGCTGTAATAACAGCGTGTAGGGCCCTAGGTTCAGGCTAAAACTATCAGCTGTCCGAAGACATCAGTTTGAAGTTAATTATTTGGAGGCTTGCTTTTTATTTCTTACCCCATTTCCCTGTCTGATTCACCGCTGGTTGTCCCAGCGAGTTCTGCGGTTGCATGAGAGCCATGTATCCACGCCCAGTGTCTTGTTGTGTTGTCTCTGTATGCGTCTGCCTGACGGAGACAAGCTCATTAGATCCGACTACTTCTGGAGGAGAGACTCAACTCCTGCTCTTACTGATCTGACACACGCGTGCTCGCACGCACGCACGCACGCATGCATGTACGCACGGGCATACACAAACAATGGCTGCGTGCCCGCACACAACCACACGCACACAGACAACAGACCCCGAGTGTAAGACCACTTGACCTTGGTTGCTATGACAGCAACAGTAATGGCTGCGCGGAGGTGTCAGCATGTGTCTCTTTGACGAGTCCCGACGGCACCCCCGTTTAAGCCAACCCATGCTCTGTGTGTGTGTGTGTGTGTGTGTGTGTGTGTGTGTGTGTGTGTGTGTGTGTGTGTGTGTGTGTGTGTGTGTGTGTGTGTGTGTGTGTGTGTGTGTGTGTGTGTGTGTGTGTGTGTGTGTGTGTGTAATGATGATTAATGCCTCTGTTTTGAAAGCCAACAGAGAATTTTTCTGTTTGCTTTTCCGTACTGGCGTGCATGTGTGTGTGTGTGGGAGACATTTGCCCTGTGTGTTTGTGTGCTGCTGAGCATGGCGCGTGGTGCGCCGGGTCTGACGCTGCGTGGAGTCTGCCACGGCCTGTGTGTGTGTGTGTGTGTGTGTGTGTGTGTGTGTGTGTGTGTGTGTGTGTGTGTGTGTGTGTGTGTGTGTGTGTGTGTATGTGTGCCTCAGTAGTTTTCATGCCTCATGGCTGCCTAGCTGTCATCTGTGTGGATGCTCTCCATGTTTCTGACAGCTGAAACCCAGTCCCTGTAGATCGTCATCCTCGATCGTGTGTGCGCGTGTGCGTGTGTGTGTGTGTTTGGAACTTAGTACATGTGTGTGTTTGCAAGTGTGTGTGTGTCTTGATTTATTTTGAAATTGGATTCATTTGATGCACTCTTCTCGTCTAGTCCATATTGTCCAGTGTCATCTTGTTCTGGGACCAAAGGCCTCGTTGACACACAGGGTCGTTTGAGTTCAGAACACGTCTCCGGTTGTTGTGATGCGTTTTTTTTTCCGCCCCACAACAGGAATTAGGAAAACACTCTGAGCCCTCGCTAATTGCTGCTCTCCACCTTGCAGTAAATACGCCCCTTCTATCTGAAAGATTTTCTCATTATTGCATTGTCATGTCACGATGTGGCAAACCGCAGAGCAGGAAAATTATTCAATTGTATCTCTTCACCATTGCACAGTAGCACCAATCAACATTTTCAACTTTAATTTGCTGTTGTTGCTGGGATTTTGCAACAATACATTTGTGTGATTATATTTTTGTTAACAGACACTAGATTTAACCCATGTTTTTCATCTTGTGGCGCTTTTGTGCTTTTGCTTTGTTGCTGAATACTTGGTGAATGATTTATTAATGGTGCTTAGAAAGATTTTTTTTTTAACTTAACGTGTCAAAATGGTGTTTTGTTTACTCAAATGAATTTTTTTTTTTTTTTTTTCTTTTTAATTGTGCTTTATTTGCCTAAGGTCCTTTTTTAAATAAAATAATTCCACTCATTTTTAATTCACTTCTCTATAATCTATAATTTTTATAATTCTCTAAATCTTTCTAGGCCTTTTTTCATGCATTGAATTGTATTCACATCCAAATTATTAAAGTGTCACATTATCCTAGGTGCAGTAATTTGTTTGCTTAAACTAAAAGACTGTAAAAAATAAAATAAAGCATTATTGTGACTTAAGTGTCACTGGGCTCCCAGGTAATCTGTTTATTATGGTTGCTAAGCAATAAAATATCCACTCAGTTCTGTATAGATAGTCAACTCTATAATCTATGGATGGATTATTCTTTGTCTTTGAATTGTGTAAATGTGTTATAGCTAATCATCAGACCTTTTGTTTGTCTTTCATGTTGCTGTCTGTGTCGCCGGTTTGAACCACTCAAGGTAAGGACAATATCTTTCAAACTTTTTCAGTTAGTTTTCAAGGCACTGTATGATAACATCAGGTCGAGTATTATTTCTATGCCACAATTCATACAAAAACACAAACCAGGAATAGTTTTTCGTCAGACAACAACAGTTTGTTGATTCTATTATTTAGACAAATCCGGAACCTTTCCTCTTTATGCACCGCTTCTCTTTGCCTGTTCCCACTGTGGCTGTGTAACGGTCTAATTCTAATACCTCTCTTCTATCTGTTGGCCACACATAAGTTCAACAGCTTAACTCAAACATTGTGCCAGATTTGGCTAGATTTGTAAATGTTTGGCCTAATAATCACAACCTGTGGACACACACACACACACACACACACACGCACACACACACACACACACACACACACACACACACACACACACACACACACACACACACACACACACACACACACACACACGCACACCGGTGGTTTTGCCTCAGCCAACCTATGTCAGTCCACTCGCAGCTATCAGGGTCACACAGTGCTCCGGTCAGGTGTGAGGCTGATGCCATATCCCCGCTGGTGCAGACCGCGGCCAACCACCAACATCCCATCAGTAGGCAGTAGTCCCCGTTCCTGGCCTGAGGAGAGCTGGCCTCCTGCTATAGCTGTCCACAGCACATGCCAAACATGACTGGAAATTGACAGGCATGCTACTGATGCCAGATATTTGCGCTTGAGGGGATGACCTGTGTGTGAGTGTGTGTGTGTGTTGTTTGTCTTTCCACACTTGGGCTTGTGAGTGAATGTAAGGGTGTACAGGTATGCATGTTTTGTTTGTTGTATTTCCAGTCAGTACCCCAGGTGGGTCATAGCAAAGTTGCACACTGGCACTGCTGTGTCAGATTTCCCCAGAGTGCAGTTCACCTTAGGAGTTAATGCGATTAGTGTGCAGAGAGTAGGGAGATATGTTCACAGAGCATAGAGAGGAACAGCAAACATGGAACGACAGGATTATCAAAAATATGACAACAATGTCCACCAAAAAAATCCCTGTGTTCGCAAGCCAGCTCTCTATCGAGGAACGGGTTAGATCATTTGTGAGAGTATAGTGGTGCAATAATAGTATGGTTATATTTTCATCATTTTCTCTTTACTCCTCTCTTAATGTCTGGTTTCCTTTTGACATTAGCCCTCTACTGTCAATCTGTCGATTCTCAGACTCACTCACTCACTCACTCCCTCACTCACTTTAGCAGGGGCGTAAGAGGAGTGCCGTGGTAGTTTTATAGAGTAAATGTTATGTTCGCTGAACTCTTTTCTCTTAATGTCTGCTTCCCTCCATCCATCAGGTATTCAGTCCGTCAAGTGCACTTAATAACCAATCTCCTCGGTGTGAGTGTGTGAGAGGCGCGTTAAGAGTAAACAAAGCTTAATTTTACCTCAGTTGACTGTGTGTACGCGGCCCACGCGCACCCAGGTGGACTCAGATTGTTTGTGCATATAAAGTCTGCAAACCTGCCGAAAAGCTGCGCAAATGTCAGATTTCCCGTCTCACCGAGGAAACTTAATCCCGTCTCGGTAGGGCCCTTTGTCTTATTTAATCTTCCCCCGAACCGTTTGAAGCAGTGTGTTGTTTTTTCTCCCTATCTTTTTTCTTCCTGTAGATTCTTTCCTTCCCCCTCTGTATATTTGCGATCTAAAGACATTGGATTAGCAGACCCGGGTCCGAAAGCTAGCACCCCTTGTGATGTGTGTTTGCTCTCTGTTCACACTCCAACCATAACACTGAGTTGTCAGTTTAAAAGGTTGCCTTGGAGTAAGTTCAGAAAGAGGCAGAAAAATCAACAACATTAAAAAGTCATGGTGGGCACCGTATCCCAAAATATGGTCGCAAGAGCAGAAGTTCAGCTTGTAAAAAGTCAGGACCTCTAAACGACTGCACAGGATATTTCGTGTGGTCTACTTTGTGTGTGTGTGTGTGGTTGTGTGTGCGTCTGCATGGGTGTGTGTCTGTGTGTGCGTGCGTGTGTGCATATCGCCATTGGTATTGCGCTGACTGAGCGATTCCGCATGCTGGTTGGAGGAGCTCGTAAAAGCAGCCAATGATAGGTTGATGTCATCCTGTACGCCACAGCAAGACTATTCTTAACTCACGGCCACTTGAACTTTAACGCAAAGACCAGTGGGGGCGGGTGGGAAGGGGGGGGGGGGGACCGGGACACAGGGACTCTCCGGTTTTGACCGAACGTTCACACAGATAATCTGCGTCACGACATCTCCACTGACCTCTATGACGTTCGCGGGTCAGAGGAGTGAACGCACGCACGCACACACACTGACAGACAGACACACTCACACAGACACACTCACGCACACGCACACGCACACACACACACGCCCACACAGACACACACAGACTTGCACACAAGTCGTCCTGATGTTCCAAACGTGTCCCCTCTCTTCGGTCGGAGGCCATAGGAAACATACCGGCGGCCATTAAAGTGAGGTTGGGACCTTTTATGAGGGGCAGTAATGTTTTTAGTGAGCTGTTATTACGCGGTGTCCGGCTTCAATCGCTCCACTGATGTCTCCTCTAAAAACCCGGCCACATGAAAAACGGTGGAGGTGGCCACGCTTATAGCCAACGCCGGGCGGTCAGGCGAGCACCAGCGCTCCTCTCTCTATCTCTCGCTCTCTCTCAGCCTCTCTCTCTCTCTCTCTCTCTCTCTCTCTCTCTCTCTCTCTCTCTCTCTCTCTCTCTCTCTCTCTCTAAGCCTCCCCACCATCGCTCAGTCTCTGTTTCAGCCTCTGCCTTTCAGCCTGTATCCCTCTCTCTCTCTCTCTCTCTCTCTCTCTCTCTCTATCTCTCTATCTATCTATCTATCTATCTATCTATCTATCTCTTTCTACCTCTCCATCTTTCTCCAGCCCTGTGTGTCCCTACCTTACCCTGCCAGGTTAGATTCTTCTCTGTTTAATTGCCTTTCCTGTTTCTTTTGATCTCCCACATCGTTTTCTTTTTGTCTGCCCTTTGCACATTTCACGAGGCAATCTGATCCTACATGCAGCCACACACAGCAGCTGTGTATGTTTTCCAGGCTTGATTCGGGATAACATGCATACGTAGGGGTTTCTGTGTGTATGTTTGCATTTATGTGTGTGTGTGTGTGTGTGTGTGCGCACATGCGTATGCAAAACTGCCTAGTTCTCCCCTATCAGTGTCCCAGAGGGCATAGGCTGATGGTATGGAAATGTGTTTCAGCGTCACTCCTCCAACAGTCGTGCAAAGATCATGGGCTCTGGCAGCCATTGAGACGAGCCGTAGAGAGAAAAGACAGTGAGGGAGATGGAGAGAGAGACAGAAAGAGCATCACAAACAGCATAATGCTCACCATTTAGATGCAGGGGGGCAGATCCATAATTCATGTTGCTAATGAAAACTAGGAGGTAGCCATGGAGTATGGAGGGAGCATGCAGATCAGTTGGAGAGCAACAGCATTACTATTCAGATGGGCTCATATGATACAGTCCTTCCTCTTCTCTGCTTCTCTCCTTTCTCACATCCCCCTCTTTTTCTCCCACCTTCCCTCCTAACCTCTTCCTTTCCTCTCCCCTCGCCTCCTCTCTTCCTCTCCAATTCTATCTTACTATCCTCTCTCCCTCTCGCCTTCCTTTCCCTCGTTTCCTCTACTCCTCTCCTTTTACCTACCCTTCCCTCGTCTCCTCCTCTCCTCTCTTCTCGCCCTGGTCTCCTCCTCTCGCCTTCCCTAGTCTCTTCTCTTCCTCTCCTCTCCCCGTCCCTTCTCATCCATCATCTATTACATTCCTCTCCTGTCTGACTCTTCCCTCCTCTCCTCTGCCCTTCCCTCCTTCTCAACACTCATCCCGTCCTCTCCTTTCCTATCTCAGTGTCGACTCACCCCCGTCCTGTCCTCTCCAATCTGCCTCTCCTCTCCTCCCCTTATGCTGCCTTCCTCTCTGCTTTATGTACCTAGTCCACAGGGCTCCAGAGGCTTGGGTTTTCTTTGGACTCTGCACTGCAGAAATATACTGTAGCCTAGTGTGCAGTCCTATTCTGCTTCTCGCAACGAAAGAGCTGATATTGGCAGGAAGCGCTTGTGGAAAGAACAAGTGCCGAGCACGCAAAGGCGAACGGAAGGCGCAGTGTGTTTTGCCTGTGGTCGCTGTCTGGGATGGGAAGGTGAAATCCCAGCATGCCTTGGGCTCCAGTCTTTATTAAGATACTCCGCCTCAGGAACAGATGTCGGGGCCTTGATTCCAGGCCAATTTTTTGTTTGGTTTATTTTTTTTAAGGAGAAAGAAGAGGGAGAGACGTTACGGGGCCTTTGTGACTCTCAAAGCCTTCAGAAATATGCTGTAATATTCAGTAGGTTACCAACTGCAGTAGCTGGATCATGGTGACAATTATAAATAGGATTTTCTTTCTACTTAATATTGAGATTGCAATCATTTAACCTGATCGTTCAGCTGTGATTCTGCGTCTTGCATTTGTTCAGCACAGCATGCATATGACAGTCCTGTGATTGGACTGCTTGCTTGCATAGGTAGTGTTTGAAGAGTTATTCTTATTTCAATAACGACTTTATTTATAGCGAGCACACAGTCATTGTATGTATTCCTACATATAAAATTGGCTCATTGTATGTATTCCTACATAGAAAATTGGCTCATTCAATGACCAACCATTTATACATACACAATACAAACACATGTTGGAACAAGATCATCAAGCGATGTGTGCTTGTACTGAAAAGCCCATGTTGAAAGGACATTGATTCAACGCAACTGTACATTGTGCAACTCTAAATTAATCAATGCACCTCCTTTGGTTTGATTCGTTTCTGTGCAATTGTCCTCTTTGTTGAACTCTACGTGCCGGAGAAAACCCACTCTTCCAAGCGCAACGTAGGCTAAGTTACAGGGCCACGCACAAGGATGGTCGTCCAGCACATCAAGGGCTTCGCTTTCATGTTGAACAAATAGGCAGATGCATGCATAACACACACACACACACACACACACACACACACACACACACACACACACACACACACACACACACACACACACACACACACACACACACACACACACACACAAAAACAAACACACAGAGCCCACGTGGCCCATGGGAGTTATCAATCCTTTGATGGAGTCAGTGAGGGCCTACAGGGCCACTGTACAATACGTTGACCTCTGCAGCCCCCTTTGTCTGGTCACATCTCTGCAGCCCAAAGACCCTGAGATTTCAATCTTCAAACTGCCTGCATTTCAAAAGAGCTATTCAGTCACCCACCCAGTCAGTCTGTCTCTCTGTCAGTCATTTACTTGGCCAATTTTTTGATCTCTCTCTCTCTCTCTCTCTCTCTCTCTCTCTCTCTCTCTCTCTCTCTCTCTCTCTCTCTCTCTCTCTCTATGTCTCTCCCTGTCTCTCTCTCTGAGGTACTAAGCCCACTGGTTTTTTCTCAGGGCTT
>NW_028177624.1:0-7500 GCF_964030765.1 Micromesistius poutassou | reverse complement strand
GGGTGCTCAGTAGCCTACCTTGATCAATAATTAATTCAGTTTCGATGCAAACATAAACATAACAAAACATCTGTTAAGGCTTGACGTCTTTATGTCTCACGATATAACTTATTGGGAGGATTGAAATCAGAAGCCTTAAATCGGCCTTTAAGGAACAGTAGCTTTATGCATCATTCTGACACCGATCACGTGAGTTTGAGCCAACAAAGTATGTCTAGTCTACTTATTAAATAATTATTTATAACGTTGATTACATTTTTGACGGAGACCAAACAGAGAAAAACATTGACGGCGAAGCGCTTGGCTGTCGGAGATGCAATTCTTTATCCTGCCACAAGAGGGACCCCGCCGTTTAACTTAACTTTAACTACAAAAAAAAGTCACACAAAATAATTGCTTGTCACTCAGGACTCTAAGCATTTTCGTGGCTTCATTTTGAAATATAATTCAACAAAGCCCTTGAAAAGTAGGTCTTATTTTTTTCGGGATATTGACAAGTTTCCCTTCCAGTTCTAGTTTAACTAAAAGGGGGAGAAAATGTGGGCCTATCTGGTTTAAACAAGACACACCTGAAGAAGGCTACTTCAGGAAGGTTCAAATCTCTTCCCTCACATTACCCAATGGTAGACTGTTTGTACTGGGCAGCTTCCAGTAGCTAATATTAGAAGAGCAGTTGGGCAGCTCCCATTGGGTCTCAGTAGTTTTGGTGTGCATTAACCAACGGTTAAATAGCCCTACTCCTGTCCTGCTGGGATTCTCCCAGTTGTTAATCCATATGAATAGGCCTGTGATACCTATAGTCATTAATAAACAAACATCAACACTTCAGCACATCTGCCAAGATTAGAACTAATCTGATTGCCACGTCAGTTCAGTGCAGGTCTGCTTCTATTCAAAGAGCTTGTTGTCTCCACCGCCGATACATTGTGTTTTCTCATTGGTCCAACAACAGCTTGCAAACTTATTGGAGTGTCTGGTTCCCTCTGATGTGCCCGTCAACACTCTGGGTTTAAATTTAGTTGCTGACGTTGGCCTACTGAGAGCACGTTGCCAATAACTCTGATATAAGGCGGAATCAACGCGTGTTGACAATAGCACGCGATAGCGCGGCGGGCTTATGTGTGTGTTGCAGATGTGTTGTCAGTAGCTTGTGGTGCTTTCTGTGCGCTCACGCTGCCACGCTATCAGGTGATATGTATTCACATTTACACTGCTCCCTGTGGCCGCGTGGCCCGGCGGCGGCGCAGTTAGCTTTACTTTGGGATTACTTATTACCAGTGTCCACGCTAGGTCAAAGGTCAGAGCCACAACATCCTGATACTAACTCTACTTGACCTGGTGTGATACTGTGTATGTGTGTCTGCTTGTGTGTGTGTGTGTGTGTGTGTGTGTGTGTGTGTGTGTGTGTGTGTGTGTGTCTGTGTGTGTGTGTGTGTCTGTGTGTGTGTGTGTGTGTGTGTGTGTGCAACAGATGTCCTGCCCCCCCCCCTGCCCCAAACAACAGGTGAGGTGTCATGGTAACTGTATCTATCCTATCAGCATCCCTGCATGGGTTTGGTAATACATATACCCCATTTGTGTAAAACACACACACACACACACACACACACAAACACACACGTCTATATATTTATATATATATATTTATACATCCATATAGATATATACGTAGTGTGCTTACATATACTTACAGATAAACACACATATTTTAGCAACTGCCACGTTAAAATAATGCAGCCATTAATTATACAGTTGTCCCATACACACATACTATGAACACATGCACGTGAAAGTTAAACATTCCATAACATATGGAACATAGCTCTCTGCCTACAGCCTCCATCTCCTTCCCTCTCTCCAAAGGCTTGGTTTCCAGGCAATTCACCGTCTTCTGGTCTATCGATATACTTATCTCTCTCTGGTTCTGACTGACTTGCTCTTAGCAACTGACTCTGACTGGGTCTAAGGGTTTTCTGAGTCTGCCTAGTTCTGACTGAGTGGTTCCTACTGATTGGTTCGGACTGACTTGTTTTAACTAGTTCCTACTGACCGGTTTTGACTGACTAGTTCGGATTGGTTCCTGCTAACTGGTTCTGGTTGACTGGTTATTTTTGAGTGGTTGTGTGACTGACTGGTTCTGATGATTAGGCTGGATTGGTTTACGTAATAATTTTGAGCCTACTAGACTACTACAACATAAAACTAATTAAAAATATCTATTTGCTTATGTTAAACTTTAAAAAGAATTTGCAGGTCAACGAATAATTTTGAATTATGGGTGAAACAAATGTCTTTGTGTGTACATACAGCCACATATTTAACTCGCATGCATTGTCAAGCAGAAACACCCATGAGCCACAGACAGGTGCTAGAGCTGGACCCATCAGACAAGACCACAGGCAAGGCACGAGGCAGACAGACAAGACATAGAGAGACAACCAGGTGAAGCGACGGGGAGAAGGCAGGCGACGGACGGACAGACAGAAGACCGAGAGGCAAAGGGACAGAGCGGTCCATCCAATCCCAAAGCACTTCAGCATCGTAAGCTATGTGGCTCTCTGGTCATCTGATCAAGGGGGATTCATGTTACCTACGCCACACTGCAAACTCCCTCCCTCTGTCTCTTCGACCCCTTCTCTCTTCTCCCTACTCACATTCCATCCTTTCTTCAACTCCTCCTCTTAGTTCTCCCTCAGTTCTTTCCTCCAGTCCCCTCTCTCAGTCTCTATCCAGCCTAATCCTAGTGTTACTCTCCAGGTTTGCTTAAATGAGGGTTGCCCTGGAAACGTTGTTAGTGCTGCGAAACGCCAACTAGTAGTGTTATGGTACACGGTAAACTGCCCAGCACAACTCCCTGGAACCTGTCTACTTGAGAAGCAATCGGAGTGGCACTTTTGCTCGTGGGCAGTGTAGCAGCGATAACACTGTCATAGCTTCCTGCTCAAATATTCTAACTTTTATCTCTTCATCTCTATGTCTCTTCTCCTCTCTCTCTCTCTCCTGTTTCTGCTTGTGAGCTGGCCACAACTTTACAATCACCTCAGAGACATGCAAGTCAGGTCCGAAGCAACAAGCAACAAAGTAACTGTCAGTTAAATTTCCTCCAACTCTTTATTTCCTCCATCTCTATCCTCTCTCTGTCTCTCTGTGTGTGTGTCATTCTCTCTCTCTCTCTCTCTCTCTCTCTCGAATTCTCTAGCTCCCTTACTTTCACACACACACACACACACACACACACACACACACACACACACACACACACACACACACACACACACACACGCACATGCACATGCAAACAGACACATCATCCCAAACCGACAACATTGTTCCCTGTATAAACAGTCTATTCTCTGATTGTGGTCCAGGTACCATTCAAGGCCCAGGCAGGAGAGGGTGGTTGTGGCCTGGGCCTTTAATACAGACCAACAGACTGGCAGGCAGGCCCTACCAGACATACAGAAAGACAGATAGAAAGATAGATGGAGTGATAGCTAGACAGAGCCCCCCCCCCCCCCCCCCCCCCCCCCCACCACCACCACCACTAGCTCAACAGGTAAGGTGAGAATCCAGTTCCCCGGCAGCACAGCAGCTCAACCCTTTAACTGGGGGCTGGGGGGGCATTGTTCCTCTCTCCTCTGATCTCCAAAACTTTGATCAAAGTTCACAGCAGAGCAACCCCGTGTACAGCTACTGCCTAACTGTAGGATGGTTATATAAATGAGCCACAATCATAAAGGTGTACCCACACACACAATCACACACACGGACAAAACGTGTTAGATAAGATGACTTTTATTATTCCCAGAATGGAAATTTGGGAGTGACATCTATTTGAGAAAGTAATGCAATTGCCGGTGGACACCTTTCCTCCAAAAGTAAGAGACAACAAGTCTGTGTGTGTACACAGAGGCAGATTAGTTTCAATACTGGTCCAATTTCCAGATTGAGGCGGGTGTTAAGTCCTTCGCACTGAGGTATAAGAAGCTTCAGGCGTGCGCCCAGCAAGCCTATAGCTGATGTTCAATGGACCTTACTCCCGCCCCTCCGCTATCTCTCCCCCCCCCCCCCCCCCGCCCTTATCTTCGCCTACACCCACCCCCAAAACACGCACTGAGCGGTGTGCGTGAGGTATAAACGCTGTGCGCACCGCCCATCGACAACTTATTGCGTTTCGCCGTCTCACACTTTCTCTGCACCTCCAACCACACGGCAGAGGAGGCGGCAGCAACAACTGCTCCCTACAAATCAGCCGTCACCATTAACAAACAGGTTTTCTGCCCTCCCAAGCTCCTCCGCTGCTGTCTGCTGCTGCTGCTTCTGCCCCCATCCCCTCCCCCCACAACCCCCACCCGTTCTTATCTTCTGGGCGGTGCTGACTCCGGAGCACATGTTGAAGCGTCGAACTTGCTACATCTCTCTCTCTCTCTCTGTCTCTGTCTCTGTCACTGTCTATCTCACTCTCTCTCTCTCTCCAAATGAAAACAACACGCAGACGTTCGTTATTTGCGACTTTACCGCAAGAGCAGATCATTATAGAAAGTTGAACGCCCGCCCTGTTTTCTGGTTTAGCGCGTATGAATGGCGAGAGGAGAGTGAAAATAGGCGAGTGAGTTCCTCCTTCTCCTTTTTTTTTTTAACCCCATCGAGCAGTGAAGAAGAAAGAGAGGGAGGGGAGGGAGAGAGAGAGAGAGAGAGAGAGAGAGAGAGAGAGAGAGAGAGAGAGAGAGAGAGAGAGAGAGAGACACACACACACACACACACACACACACACACACACACAGAGCGAGCACCATGTGCTTGTCATCCCCCACACTACCGACAGGTGTTGGTCTCATGTGACTGCCCCGTTTGCCTGCCTGGACAACTCTCCAATGGAGGAGGAGGAGGAGGAGGAGGAAACCAGCTCAGTAACGTTTCATCAACAACTGCGTCGACTTATGGACGGCGAAACCGGCGTAGCCTATCGGGACGTCTCGTTTAAAGGGGGTTTGCGTGCGCAAACGCACGTTTTGCAACGGCTACGTTTAAACTCCATCTTGAGTTAGAGATGCCTCGCCTCCTCCACTCACATGGATGAATCCACCCTTTTGTTGCTGGCGAAGTAGCGATAGTTTGCTCCTTGGCAACGGCTTGGGAGCCATGGTTACGGTCTAATAAATAACATCACACACTCGCCAACTTCGTCGTTTTCGAGGCCGTCAATGGAATCGAGAGGCGATGCAACTTTTTGTTGTCTGTTGACTGTTAATAATGTTGATAGTTTAATTAATCTTTATTGCTATTCCGGTAATTATCTTCAACAACAAACCTATTTTCATAGAGCCTATGAAAATTAAGAATAGATGTAGCCTACCATATCATGTGTTAAACCTTTGTTTGATGAAATGACCGCTACATGATTTTAATAACAAAACAAGATGAACACATGTCAACATGCATCTGGATGAACACACCCAGTCCGGGGGGGGGGGACACTAGGCCTAGCCTGTGTGATGTGAATTTACAGCCGCTCGCAGAGGACTTATAAGCACTGATAGGATTAGAAATGTAATGCCATTACATATGGTCGTCACCATCCTCCTCCCCATCACTCCCCGCTTAAAGGTGTAGTGTTTAGAGTTGAGTGGCATCTAGCAGAATGGATTCAGCAGACGTCTATATTCATCAGTATGTTTTGATGAGTGCATAATCCCATGAAAGTAAGAATTGATGTGTTTTGTTTACTTCAAATTTGCCCTTTAAATGAATGGGTCCAACTTTCACAGAGGCCTCCGTGTTGCAGTGTGTTGCTACAGTAGCCCAGAAGATACAAATGGCTCTGGAACGGACAATACAATTTCTAAATATAAACAGAAACTTCATGACTTGTAGACCATGACATTGCCTTGGATGTTTTTGGCACCTTACAGGCCACCGTAGCTTCTCCTACCTCATGGGAAAGGGAGTGGTGGGGGTGGGGGGGGTATACAGTTGGTAGTAATCTGCAGCCACACCGCTAGATGCCATCAACCCATCAACACTACTTCAGCTTTAACAGACCGGGGTCTACCGCTTCAAAAATGGGTTGTGACCAAAAATATTAAATATTTAACAAAATAAAATTCATAAAATGGTTTCATGAGAGTAAGCCTACAAGTATGATATGTCATTTAATTCATATAAATTAAACTAAGTGTTTTACGTTGTCTGGAAATTTTCGAAGAGGGCGCCCTGTTAGCTATTGTTAAGCTGCACTTGTGGCTGGCTATAGATGTTTGTACAGTCTAGCAACAGCTGTTTTACAGAAAGGAAGGAACCTCCGCTGGGAGAGGGAAGAGATACACACACAAAATGGAGAATTTAGCTCTGAGTTGAGTTTAAAGTCTCAGCGCATTTGTAGTATAAAGGTTGGATGGTTGTGTGTGCACACACACACACACACACACACACACACACACACACACACAGACAGACACACACACACACACACACACACACACACACACACAAAGTAAATACCAATCCAACAACAGCATCTGTGAATGTGTGTTAGTCAAAACAACATAGACCTATTTTTTTTCCACTAACAAACATTAATTAAGCCCTATTATATTTCAGGGATTTAACAGCCAACCAGAAAGAAGTAGCCTACATACCCCTACAAGCTGATGAGCTATTTATTTATTCATTTGCAGAGGACCTATTTGTTGAGCTTGAGGCCAAACCATTTCCCATTTACTCCACCCCGCCTCCTCCCTTCATCCTGGTAGGCCAAGCAACAGGCGGAGGCAGCCGGTGAGAGGGACTCTTCCTGCCCGGCTCTTGCTGCTCTGCTTGCAGCCGGCGCCCGGAGGGGAGGGGATGGGAGGGGAGCTGGGTGTCTGCTCCTCTCCGCCAGTGGTTGATGAGATGGGGCTGGGAGGGGTCTGTATCTGGAGATGGGGCATGGAGGAATGTGAGAGTTAATATGCCTGCCCGGCAGCAGCAGCAGCAGCAGCAACAGCGGGCAACAGAGTCGAAATGAAGTGTAATAAAAATACAACTTTAAAGTGCGCATACAAGTTTAGCGTCGATCGTATGTTTTGGTTTTCCATTCGCATGATCCCACGTTTCATCGTGCTCAAAACAAGTAACTTGCGTTTCAAGTCGACTTGTGATGATCCTGTCCTCATAAGTTGTATGTGGTGAAGTACGCCTATTTATATCCTTTAAGGCACACCACATCCCCGTGGGTCTCCTGATGGCTAATAACTTTAACTTG
This sequence comes from Micromesistius poutassou, assembly GCF_964030765.1. Taxonomy (NCBI): domain Eukaryota; kingdom Metazoa; phylum Chordata; class Actinopteri; order Gadiformes; family Gadidae; genus Micromesistius; species Micromesistius poutassou. The sequence continues at coordinate 257 of NW_028177624.1, read as the reverse complement.
AGCAACGCAGCCTTTTACAAAGTACTCTCGCAGTGGGAAGGGGACTCGTGTTTGGTGAGGCTCGCCCGGAAACGCACGACAGTGTGGCGTGGCGTCCGAAAGGTAAACACGCGAGAAAAAAAAGTGATGGAATTCGCCCAAGAGTTTTCATTTCGAACAAAACTTTATTTTTTTGATCGTCGTTGGGAATGAGAGATCGGGACGAAGTGATAGAAAGAGAGAGAGAGAAAGAGAGAGAGAGAGAGAGAGAGAGAGAG
>NW_028177625.1:0-2000 GCF_964030765.1 Micromesistius poutassou | reverse complement strand
CAACAGAGCACAACATCACAACATCAGACTCTCCTACACAACAGAGCACAACATCACAACATCAGACTCTCCTACACAACAGAGCACAACATCACAACATCAGACTCTCCTACAACACAGAGCACAACATCACAACATCAGACTCTCCTACACAACAGAGCACCACAACATCACAACATCAGACTCTCCTACACAACAGAGCACAACATCACAACATCAGACTCTCCTACACAACAGAGCACAACATCACAACATCAGACTCTCCTACACAACAGAGCACAACATCACAACATCAGACTCTCCTACACAACAGAGCACAACATCACAACATCAGACTCTCCTACACAACAGAGCACCACAACAACACAACATCAGACTCTCCTACACAACAGAGCACAACATCACAACATCAGACTCTCCTACACAACAGAGCACAACATCACAACATCAGACTCTCCTACACAACAGAGCACAACATCACAACATCAGACTCTCCTACACAACAGAGCACAACATCACAACATCAGACTCTCCTACACAACAGAGCACCACAACATCACAACATCAGCCATGGACTCCACTGGAGAGCACTATGGATGACCTACGGGGGTGGGGCTGCTCCAGCATGGAAAAAATCAGATATTATATACTACTATATACTACTATACTATTTTGGTCAATATTGAAATCACGATATTCAAACGATTATTTTGGAGTTGGACAACATGGTGTATTTATGCCTCTCCCAAAAAAACACTTTGTAACCGAGAACTTTGAAAAACAAAAATGGTCAAATAGAAAATGTTCAAATCTGAAATAACGTACAGATATGTATCCAGCCGTTCTGCGCTTTCTATGAAACATTTAATGAATAAAATTATTAAATATTTTGTTTCAACTCTATTATTATTATATATTAGTATTGTGATAGTTTGACCCTGAAATCAAAATCACAATCAAAATGTGATTAATCGCCCAGCCCTGACCTAGGCCCTACCCCACTTGGCCCTAGGCCCTAGGCCGCTAGGGGGTTAGGCCCTAGGCCCTAGGGGGTTAGGGCTAGAGCAGACTGAGGCCCTGTCCCAATCCTCCCCCTAGATTTGAGCCCTAACCCTAGATTTGAGACCCTAACCCTAGATTTGAGACCCTAACCCTAGATTTGAGACCCCTAACCCTAGATTTGAGACCCTAACCCTAGATTTGAGCCCTAACCCTAGATTTGAGACCCTAACCCTAGATTGAGACCCTAACCCTAGATTTTGCGCGTTCCCGCGAAGGGGTAAGGTGTCCCAATACTTAAGGGAGCAAGAAGGGGGAGTGCTGTTTTTCCCCTTAGGATCATCCCTTGAACGCTAGCCAGCTGGGGAGCTGACTAGCAGCTCAGGGCACTCAGGGCGCACTCACACCGGGCCGTCTGTACGTCTGCCCCCTAAAGTCTAGAGCGTTTGTCTGGTGTGAGCACGCCGTCCGTACTGAGCCGACACGACGGGACCTTTAAGGGTCTGGGCCCAGAGTGTGTGTGTGTGTGTGTGTGTGTGTGTGTGTGTGTGTGTGTGTGTGTGTGTGTGTGTGTGTGTGTGTGCCCCACTGGGGGGCCTTACCCCTGTTGAACTGGGCCCAGTGTGTGTGTGTGTGTGCCCCACTGGGGGCCTTACCCTGTTGAACTGGGCCCAGTGTGTGTGTGTGTGTGTGCCCCACTGGGGGGCCTTACCCTGTTGAACTGGGCCCAGTGTGTGTGTGTGTGTGTGCCCCACTGGGGGGCCTTACCCTGTTGAACTGGGCCCAGTGTGTGTGTGTGTGTGTGCCCCACTGGGGGGCCTTACCCTGTTGAACTGGGCCCAGTGTGTGTGTGTGTGTGTGTGTGTGCGCCCCACTGGGGGGCTTACCCTGTTGAACTGGGCCCAGGAGATGGTGACCCCGCTGTAGTCCTCGGGGCTGGCGTTGTTGTTGTTGCTGGGGAAGGCCTTCTGCGCCAGGAACACCAGGTTGTCCTCCGCCAG
>NW_028177626.1:0-8618 GCF_964030765.1 Micromesistius poutassou | reverse complement strand
CTCAGTCTCCGTCGGGGTCCGGGGCCCTGGAGCTGGAGGCCGACGCCGACCCCAGCTCGGGGGTCCCGACTCCACGGCGCTGCTGGTGTCGGAGAGCCTGAGGGAGAGCGTCTCCATGGAGCTGGACCCCTCCCTCTCCCTCGCCGCCGCCGCCGCCGCCGGGCCCCCGGCCGCCGCCTCGGAGCCCCGGGCCGCCACCATGCCCAGCGAGGGGCCCCGCGCCCCGGCCCTGCTGCAGGAGGGCATGCTGGGACGCAAGCACGACCTGGAGGGGCCCGGGAAGAAGGCCTCCAACCGGTGAGCCGAGCGGGACCGCGATGAGATGATGTCATCAGATTGAGATTAATTAGAACGATGAGATGATGTCATTAGATTAAGATTAATTAGAACGATGAGATGATGTCGTCAGATTAAGATTAGTTGGAAAAAGGAGATGATGTCATTGGATTAAGATTAGTCAGAACGATGAGATGATGTCATCAGATTAAGATTAGTCAGAACGATGAGAGGATGTCTCATTCGATTAAGATTTGTCAGATGCAGGGACATTGAATGACATACAATGAGATGATATCATTAGATTAAAGGTGACATATTATACCACCAGGTGTGAGTGTGATTAGCCGTTACAAGCTGTTTGAAAATCGGCATGTCATGGGACCTTTAAGATTAGGCAGATGCAATGACTTTAAATAAAATACAATGAGATGGTTTCTCATTAGATGAAGATCAAATGAGAGAGAATTAGATACACTACAATACAATGAGATGATATCGCATTAGATTCATCGAGGTACATTTCAAATTAGATTAAGATTCAATTTGATTGCATGGAAATAAGAATAACACGAGGTCAGGTAAGATAAGAAATGATAAAGTTAGGCGCGCTAAGGTAAGGTATGGAAGGTACGATAAGATGGCACTTAATTAATATCGACCGGGACATTCGTCTTATTTCCAAAGACGGAATAACCCCGAATGACCCGACACTTTTGAGATGTCCATTTCCGCACCGCGCGGTTGATAATGGCCGGGTGTCCGTTATTTCCCAGTGTGTCAAATCAAATCCAGATCCAATCCCTTTTGGTAACAAAGTCACTCACTATTCACGCACTCTTTATTGTTTCCTACGAGTTCATTCATTCCCTCAATAGTTTTAGTGCGGCGGGTTTCTCTCTCTGAGCGGTCGGGAGACGGAGCCGAGCCAAAGCGTTTCTCCCCATTATGAGCTGTCTGAAAACGTTTTGATTGGTTTCATTTCCTTTTTAAATAATTGTTATTTTCTCCTTTTCTTCCATGCCCCTCTCCTCTCACTTCCATTCCTCTCCGTCCTCCCAATCTTTGTCTTCTCCCCTCCCTCCCTCCCCTCCCCTCCCTCCCTCTTCTCTCCCCCCTTGTTTTCTCTCCTCTCCTTCCCCATTATTCTCTCCTCACGGTCCTCTTTTCTTTGCTTTTCTCGCCTCCACCTTCTCCTTTTCCTCCTCCCTCTCCTCTTTACTCCACCCTCTCTATCTTCACCTCCTCCCCCATTTGCCCTCCCTTCTCCCTCCTCTCCTCCCGCCACCCTAACCACACTGCTTCTCCTCCTCCTCCCTCTCCTCTTTACCTCCCCCTCTCACCTCCCTATCTCCCCCCCCCCCCTTGCCAACCTAACCACACTGTTCTTACTCCTCCTCTTGCCCTCCTCCTCCTCCTCCTCCACCTCCTGCCCTCCTCCTCACTCCTCCTCCTTTTCCCCTCCTCCACCTCCTGCCCTCCTCCTCCTCCTGCTCCTCACTCCTCCTCCTTTTCCGCTCCTCTTCCTTCTCTTCCCCTCCTCCTCCTCCTCCTTTTCCCCTCCTCCTCTTGCTCCCCCTCCTCCTCCTCCTTTTCCCCTCCCCCTCCTCCTCCTCCTTTTCCCCTCCTCCTCTTCCCCCCCTCCTCCTCCCTCCTCCTCCTCCTGCCCCTCCTCCTCTTAGCTCCTGGAACAACCTGTACTGTGTCTTGAAGCCGGGCCAGCTCTACGTCTACAAGGACTCCAAGAGCTTCGGCCACGCCGTCACCTTCCACGGCGAGGACCCTCTGGCACTGGCCGGTGCCGGCTGGGAACCGCTCGCCAACTACAAGAAGAAGAAGCACGTGTTCAAACTGCGGTGAGGAGGTCCGCCGTGTTGGGGGGGGGGTCGCTCTGGGACGGACGGACGGACGGACGGACGGACGGACTGCAGACTGCCGTGCGGACGGCCGGGAAACGATGCGTTGGGATTTGAAAAATAACCGCAAAACACAACGACTTTGTAACACGTCGAGAAAATATGAAATACAACCTGTTTTTTTTTCTGATCGATCGTAAAAAATACTTTTAACAACTTTGTGCTGTGGAATATAAAAAAACCTGATAACACAGGCAACTTTTTTATGACTAACTGCATTTGTTGAAATATGAACGGCAAAATGAAATGTTACGAAACGTGGAAAAAAACTGTTTCTCTTTGTGTTATCCAAGGAAATATGCAAACGGCCTTCTGTGCGGAGATGACAAACGACAGGTTTTAATTCCGGAGATGGGAGTCAACCTGTTGTTTTGTTGTTAGCCAAAGCGCCTTCAGGGAAACACAGCATTTGTTTTGTTCCGTTCTCTTCCGGGAATAATGGGCAGCGACAGACGCTGCTGCTGTTCCCCTCCTCACGAGGAGACGACAGCCAACACAATCGCTAACGCGTTCGCTCCGATACACTTAGGCGTCGCCGCCACAAGGACTTCGGTTTTAGACAAAGTAACGGAGGATTGTGTTTGCCGTGAGTTGACTTTGCAAACTCTCGCTCTGGGGGTTTGTGAGCCTCGGCTTTCTCCGTCAACCGACAAGGCCTCTTAAATACGGCCTTTAAATCACACAGCCGTTGGTTGAATAACGTCATGGAGTGGATTCAAACGGCTGTTTCAATAGTTCCCGTCTGGTTCTTCTGCTCGTCACCGTCTCATTGGAACGGGGGTCGCGATTCAAGAGTGAAGACACATCGGACCTCTGGGCTGTTGCTCATTGTGCCGGCGTTTATCTCACACCTCTGCTCCTCTGCTCTCTCTCTCTCCAGGCTGCGAGACGGCGGTGAATTCCTCTTCCAGTGTAAAGACGAGGTGAGTCTACCGTGGCGACGGCCTTGTACGGATAAAGTTTTTGTGTTGATGTTTTTTTAAATGGTTCTTTTAGTTGCCTACGATGGGGCTGATATTGAGCCTGAAGATGGAGTTCACGCGCACATTGTCCACGAACGGCGGAGCCACTCAAGACATTTATGTTGGAACTAGTTTGACACTTAGTGTTAGCACATGTCGACTGAATGAATAGCACTCTTCACTCCAGTTGCTTTTTTAGAAGTTACTCCAATTCTGATTTCGTTTTTTTTTATGCTTTTGACTCGACTTTGCCTCAACTTTGACTTTGACCTGAACTGAACTGAACTGAACTGAACTGAACTGAACTGAGTGTCCTCGCCTCCTCCCCTGCAGGAGGACCTCCAGCGCTGGGGCGCGGCCGTGAGCCGCGCCGCCCTGGCCCAGGAAGGGATGGAGCCGGCAGAGTCCTCAGGGGCCAAGGCCCACAGCCTGCCCCCGCCGCCGCCCTCCTCCTCCACCGCCGCCGCCGCCACCACCGCGTCCGAACCCCCCAAGAAGGACAAGAAGGCAGAGAAGAAGTTCTTCTCCAAGAAGAAGTGAAAGAGAGAGAGGGAGAGAGAGAGAGAGGGAGGAAGGGAGAGAGGGAGAGGTGAAGACGAGGAGGAGATGCTTGCGTCGTTTCCAAGGCAACCTGGAATCCGGAAGTTGGATCTGCAAAAAAAAAAAAGGGACGCGGCCAGAGTTTTATCCTTATACCGTTTATTTCTATTTTTATTAACTTGTGAGGATTGAAGTAGTAGTTTAGAGTCACGATGCTGCCTGTATTATCGCCTGTGTGTGTCGTCGCTATAAGGCCCGCTATGGTTTTGGGTGGGTCCTTTTTTTCCCCCTCTTTATTTTTTATTTTCTACTAAACACAGATTCAAAAAAAAAAAAGGACTCAACAAAAAGCACAGGAACGCTCAACCAAAGAACCGAGAAGAAAAAAAAGAAGAAGAAGAAGAAGAAGATTACTTACAACAACGTTAACCTTTCTTAACTCCCTCTCAACATTTGTAAGCAAAGGTTTTTACGATTTTGGCCGCCGTGGCATGCGCTGAGGTTTCTACATTTACGCCGATGTGTTGGGCATGACCCCCCCACCCTGGAGAGTCGCCCCCCCCCTCCCCCCCCACCCTGGAGAGTCGCCCCCCCCCCCCCCCCTCCGACGCTGCCTCATCCAATGGTTGTGAACTGTAATACTGAGCTCGGAACGTGATGTAGGGAGGAAGGGGGGGCTTATATATGCTAGTGACACACACACACACACACACACACACACACACACACACACACACGGCCCCCCCCCACGCTGCGCTGAGATGGACAGAAGGAAAGCGTTGTAAATGTTCTTTAAGGACCGGGTAGTGAGCAGGGAAAACAGTGCGGTACTGTATACACTGAGCACAAACACTGAGTACTAGCACGCACACACGCACACACACACACACACACACGCACGCACACACACAGCCATGCACTGTGACTGACGCGCTGTGAGGACACGCCGAGATACTCGCAGGTGTGTAGATTATGGATTATATATTAAATGGATGAATAGTTCACATGCAACTTATAATGTAGCCGTCACGGCGGAATCAGGATATTTCTGTTTAGTTGGAAGACTCGCGGACGGCTGTTATTGGCAGCCTATATTTTTTCAACTGAACCGTTGCAATATTTATTTCTGAGAACTTGAAGCATATCCAACACTTTTGAATTAAAAAAAACCCTGAAAATTGAGAATATAACCCCCGACAAATGCATGAGGTCAGATGATCTGTGTTATTTTTGATATGGTGCTATGGTGATCAAGAACATTCAACTGACCTGCCTTATAGTCGTCTTCAACCTTGGCTTGTAGAATGCATGTAAAAAAAACAAACAATGTTATCACAAAGTGACAGGCGTCACGTAACTCTTCACGTATGTTAAATATGTGCACCATATTTAGCCCCAGATGCTACCTGTGGTTAGCGCCAAAATCATGTCCAGGACATTACTGGTTTGATGATCAGCAGAGATGAGTCAAGATCAGGGACAGCCAACAGATGAAGGAGACTTTTAGAGTTGTTTATCGGATATACACGCCGCCAAGCTAGTTATCTTAAGTAGCTTAATTTAGCAAGAGGGAGAGAGAGAGATAAAAAAAAAGGAATGTGACTTTTATATGAATGTACGGGGAAGATAATCTGTTGAAGAGTGGGTCAGGGTGTTCAGATGAATGCCAAGTGAATATAGGCCAGTATTTATCGTTAATATCTCAAGAAGTGGAACTACATAACAAGGACGATTCAGGAGGTGTGCGCTGTATATGAAGCTGGTTAATCTGGACCTTTGTCCTCACGGTGACAGGTGAGATAGGCCCTTAAACACAACGACAGTGACCTCATGTGTATGGGAATATATGAGCTTATAGCGGTATATCTCCAGACAAAACCATGAAAAACCTCTCAAATGTCCAAGGAACAGTTTTGAGTAGTAGTCATTTCATCACTTCTGTCTTGCATTAACTGTTTATACTCTGCATTAATACTACTGAATGATATACTATTTTGAACGTTCATTCTTGGTGGTACATATGTCATACACCAATTACAACCATTCACACTTAAAATCACGTTAAACAAACTGCAGCAACAGCGCCATCTCTGGTGAATCCCCCGGGTCATTGCAGGGGATTTTTTTTTCTGATTTGTACAATTGAGTGCCAAGTGATGTCACTGGCCCCTTTTTTTCAAACAGTATAAGCAAGCCATAGTAAGCCAACAGTAACGGCAGTAACATCGTTCTAGAGTTTGGGGATAAGAGCTTCCACGGGCCGGGACTGGGTTTAGCTATCAAACACTGCCTGACCCCTCACCCCCCCTCCCCACTGCCTTGATTCATGTTCTTGCTACTCCCCGGCCCTACAGTTTAGTGGTTTTTAATCTGCATTTTCTACTCTCTATGTAAAATATCCAAAATGTAGACATGAAATGTCACCTACATTTTGAGCGAATAAATTTTAAAATATTACGAGGCCCACTTTATGTCTCTATTCTTTTGTGATATGCACACAAAAAGAAGACGTCCGTTTAGACTATTACAGTTCTATTTATTAACCTTTCTTTACTCATCGAGTTGAGATTTATCTTAAAGGTGCAGTATGTTTGTTTTGCTGAGGCCATTTGGTATTCGGAAAAGGCCGTCCTGATTGGTCTTTCCTCGGGGGCATGGCCCACCTTACTCTACCGACACGCATGTGTACCCGGAGATGCTGCTTTAAAAGTCCCATATTACACCACCAGGCGTCAGTGTGATTAGCCGTTACAAGCCGTTTTGAAAATCTGCCTCTTTCTGTGTTTTAGTGACATCACGAGTGGGCGTGTCCACCTACATGTGTGCTGGATAGATCAGTCCACCGGCCTACCCAGTGGACCGCAGCAAACGTTGCTCATCTATCCAGCACACGTCTTAGGTGGACACGCCCACTTGTGATGTCAGAAGAGGCCGATTTTCAAAGCGGCTTGTAAACGGCTAATCACACTCACGCCTGGTGGTGTGATATGGGACCTTTAATGCATTTCGTTCAAGGTGGTTGAACGTTAGCAATCGGCTCAAAACAAACACGTTTGTGTCTTCATGAGGTGGAGATTTTCCAAAACTTTCAAGGTGGAGAAGAAATTGTCCAGACATACCTTATGGGTCCAAATAGCAAGCATGCCAAATGAGTCAAAAAAGGTATTACAAATACAGGTTGCTTCTCTCTCAATTCCCGACCCAAACCATTGAGGTTTTGGCCAACCAATGTAGTTGAGAAGTTGTCAAATTTAACACATTTTGAGATAGGTCAAAATGAGGATCAACTTTTCACATCAACAATTTTGCCAAATAAAAAGTTGATTAAGAGATTATTTTTAAATGGGGAGGCCTAGCTGTCACTTATGCGGCTTACAGCTAGAAACTGTTCTCAAGACAACAAGTCAAACACTGCGATGACTTGTGGGCAAACTCTCCCTTCTATTAAGCAGAAGGTTCTGGAGGTCAAGCCTCACAGCAGCCGCTATGAATTGCCTTGGAAAGTAAGAAAGTGACCTTGGCTGGATACAAACTTTTGTGTGTGCCAAATACAGAGACCTCTGAACCCTGTTTTCTCCCAGAATAAGTGGATTTAGGTGCCGATTTCAGATGGATTACTGGGAGCAACCAAAAAGAAAAAAGCATATTTCAGTTAAGCACTCCAAAATATATAACAGACCTGCCGAGGCCTGATATTTCAATTGTTTTGTTGTCAATACCTTGAATAATGTAGGAGATACCAAAAATAGGTGCCAAAATAGGGCTGATTAAACAGAAGAATGAGACAATGAATTATCAATGAATCGGATTAGGATAAAAATAAATAATTAAAGTGGCGATGTGTAACATTTCAAAGATAAAACACCTGGACATATCGGTAGTCAATGCTGATCGATAGTGATTTGAATTATATTAATAATAAATGATGCTAATTAAGTTATTGACCAATAACAATAAAAAAAATTCAAATATTTTTTTAATAGTATCTATTAAAAACATGTTTTTATTTTCTGCCTGTTCGTGGTAAAAAAATATTAATTTAAATTGGTCTTCACTTAAATTATATCAGATTATTTTATATGAAGAACCCGTTAAATATCAGCTTTAATTAAAGTTCTGACAAATTGAAATTCATATTTCCTTTTTTATTTATAAACAACCCACAGACAGAAAGGAAGGCTGGCAGACAGACGCATGTACAATAAAAGGCACTTTCGCTGTTAAGTTCCAGATGAGTTGCCCCTGGTAACGTATAAAAAAAAAAAAAGAGCCCAAAATAAGTAGATCTGTTGATGTTTTAACATCACGTACAACCTAGTCCCCAGGCTGGTCTAGTTAGATCAAAACTGACAAATGAAGCAGGGGTCTATAACCCCAGGAAATATCCAGCACAGAACCAGACTTTGTATTCTTCACAAGCGTTTAATGTGTGTTCTGCCCTCAGCAAAGCAAATGAGCGTTTTACCTCGGAAACAAACGTGCAGACCAGAAATAAACTATTGTTGCACCTCATTAGAAGCTCGGATCCTAAAAGCCCTGCCAGAGAACAAACAAGCAGCAATAGGTGAATTTCCTCGTAAAACATCGTGATTTATTTATCGGTTTGTTTTGCCACAGGCGGTACTGTCCGAGCACTTGTGCGGTCTCGAGAACTTTCCATCAACAGATATTAACATTTTTGCTCCAGCTCCGCATATAAAGTGGCTGTTTAGAAAACACAGAGAGAGAGGGAAGGAGATTTGGGGAGACACCGCAACACATCTTTTCCCTCCATCTCCCGAGTTTAACGGGCTACTTTACCCAGACTTCAGCTATTTCTCCTAAATCAAAAGGGTTGGACTCGAGATATACTATTTATATTGCTGTATCGCCTAACACCGTCAAGCCAAAGGCAAAACTAGCACAGAAAACAGAGGCCGGCTAC
>NW_028177627.1:0-9948 GCF_964030765.1 Micromesistius poutassou | reverse complement strand
GTTTTTGTCATACATCTATGATGTGAACGGAATTACGGGTGTGAAGTGGGTAATTACGGTAAATCCCATATATCATGAACGCAGCATCATGGCTGAGCCGACTCAAATCACAGTGACACATGTCAATCTGTGTGTTTCAGCAAACCGTTGGTGGACTTTGATTGTACATATTGAAACGTAGCACCTCCCCCTGACCTATCTCAATTTTGACGTACTATTCCAATAGTATGTAAAGCAGAGTCAAAAACGTAACATAACAATCCCATTTAAGATATCTCATTTTATTTGTGTTGAACACAATCATGTCTGAGTTGAGCTGTACTTAACAAACACGGGTCGAAAGAATGAATTGTATTTAAGGCTACCATAAATTTACATTTACCTCTCTCTGACCTCTCGTACCCGTGAGCTACAGTGAACCCGGGTTCTGTCTCCCCCTAGTGGCGGTAGCTCTACACAGTGAACCCGGGCTCTGTCGCCCCCTAGTGGCGGTAGCTCTACACAGTGAACCCGGGCTCTGTCGCCCCCTGGTGGCGGCTGTGAGTGCTCTGCCGCCGGCGCCCCCTAGTGGCGGCTGTGAGTGGACGGTGACATGTGTTGCTTAACCCTGAACCACGCTTGTTTTGTGTGTTTACAGTAGGCAGTTTTTATTCCACATAAAGAAACACGGGGAGATCCGATTCAGCGCGACTGTGCGATTGCACAACGGGATTCGTTTGGAGGCCTAGACAGTTTAGGACTAGGCCGTTACGATTCAAACACATTGTTATTGTAGTTGTAGTAATAACATTTCTAAGCAAACTCAAGTTGAAGATGGCAATTATTCGGACATTAAATCATGCATCCCTTTATAATACATTTTTCTAAATAACACTGTTGATAATGCAGCGTTCCCTCCAAAATGCTTCGCAATAATGCAAAACAATAATCATAATCAATAATATAATCGCTATTTCTTAAATTAGTAGAACGATCCTAAAAGGAAAACAGCCAAAAATATTAAAAATAAGTGTATAAGGTAGTCCACACAGTAACTAATCTAAAAAAGGACACGGCGTGCTAAGTAAATAATTGATAACACCCAGCTACAGTGTGGCCCAACCCGCATTACCGCCCAACATCGCACGGCCCATTCCCTGACTCTGCTGTCATGCTGCATCCTCGCTACGTGCACAGCCGCCCTCCGCTCATGGCAACGCTGTACACAGGCAGGAGCCGGGTCAAACCACTCTCCGGGCGTAGGGGTCGAAGGTCCGCTCGTAAACGGGGAATAAAAACACGCTCTTGGTTCGCCACGTGAATGCGAAGTAGGAAAATCACGCCGTGCGTTACGCTGGAACGTATGCGGTGTTGCATGTGTGGGATAAAAAGGGGGAAAAGGGGGAAATGTGAAATGCGAAATGGTTTGTTCCTAATGTAAGACGTGCAAAAACGAACGCACCGCACCCCAACTAGGACTCGGAAACACCACCGTGCACATTGCTGCGGTGAGCCCGCCTCTCCGACCCTTTTTCATTCGACAGTTGCCTTTCATGGGCGGAGAACACCACCCTAATTTGACAGAGTATTGGTCTGAGGTGATGCCAGTATCCGTCACAGTTCCCCAGGCAGGCCAGGATGCGGAGGCAGGGCAAATGGGCAGGGCAGGGGGGCTCCTCCAGTGCGAAGTGAGCTCAACTTCTGTGCGGTGGTGTGCATTATATTTTAACCTCCACCTAAACTTTAGCATTTCACTTTCATTGTCTTGGTTGGAGATAAATAAATGTGAGCCTTAAGGTTTGATTGAAGGCCGATCCCTGCGACCCTTTTTATTTCCCTCTGAAAGAGAACTTGGAAGCTGGTAAGTATTCTTAATTTCTAGTCGGTATTGCTGCAGGCTGTGGAGGTGGTGCATTTGTGTTTAGGTAAATAACGATTTGCATCTGTTGATTAAGTTCAAAACTTTTAAAGTACGGCCTGATATCCATTTTAGCTGAATGCATCTTCAGTTCTGAACGAATTTGAACAACCCCTATCGCCTTGGTCTTGTTACTTCACCAAAGCTTTTAATTTCAGAATGCGTCCATCTATATAACCTTTCATACTCTTTAATTAATTAATTAATTATAGGTGAGGAGAATTCCGAGCATAATAATGTGATGTGTCTGTTCTCCATTGCAGGTCGTGTGTTATTTGTTCAGTTCGGACCATAGGTTATGGTCCGTGTAGATATCTAAAAGCAGGTGAGCCACTGACTAACGCACATTGTGCCACTTGCCCATTCCACTGTGCGTGTGACAGCGGCTAACCTGTTTTTGGGGAAGCCACATTGGGCCGGTGACGTGGGAGAGATTCCTCAGCGCTGGACGAAGACCTGTCCTGCACCCAATCAATGACAATCCTTAATAGGCCAACTGTGCGTCGCTTGCTTATCTGGTATGTAGACCTATACGCACCGTGAACGCAGCTTTAGCATATGGACAACTGCTGTTATAAGGACGGTCTTATTTATAGCCAGTACCCCTATGTTGCCTTGGCCATCCCATAATGCCCTCTGCTGTCAACACGTCAGGTGCTTTATTCGTTTGGTAGCATTTTATCAGGAGCCTATTTTATTGTCATCATAACTTATTTCTATCTCAATGTTACAGTTTGTTTTTCAAATGATAACTAACATTTGTGTTTCGTTGTAGTTTCATTGTCTCTGGTGTAAACCCTTCTTATAAAAGTGACCTGTTGTCCATCCATCATAATTATTGGCATGCAAATACAAATGCAAATACTCCACCCTCATCAGCCATAGATATTAAGAATATTATCATCAAACACACACACACACACACACCCTAAATTCAATACAATCATTAATATGAATGTTGATGAGCGTCAATTACATGCTTAGTAGGCAACTAATTCATGTGGACTTTCAGAATTCCAGGAACTTGTTTTGATTGATATTCCTTTGCTTGGAGTCATAGCTGGTATGTTGTACATAACCTACCAGATGGCTGTCCTCCGAGAGGGATTTGATTGGATGTGATTGGGTGTTTAACACATTTAACACCCTTCCTGTTAGCTATGCCATCGAACCATTAATACTTAATCTATTTTTTGCTAAAAATTATAGTTTTGCTTACTGGTTCCATCAGTTGATTTCTCTTGTAAACTGGCATAGCGTCGCATGACTGGATACGGGGTCTCCTATTGGCAGGGCAGCCGTCATGTTAAGGCATGAGGAAAGTCAGACAGTAGGCCGAGAGGTTGTCCAGGCTGTCAGAGATTTGTGGCTTAACCAGCCGTCATGCAAGCCAAGCCACACACACAAATCTGGCTGTGATCTGCCTAGTCCAATTACACAACCAAATCTGCCTATTAAACCTGTAAGTCTGGTCTGTCTGCCTGCAAGACGCTACCAAATAAATACTATTGACTTTGTCTAAGCTATTTGTTATTGTTTGATGTATGTTTTGTTACGCCATGGGTCACAGAATGAAATGGCCATCAAGTTTGAGGAAGTCAGTTCAGAGTGTAAAGACAGGAGCCAAATGCCTGGTCTAAGATTATTTATACAACTGTGTGTGTGTGCGTGTGTGTGTGTGTGTGTGAGAGAGAGAGAGAGAGCTAGAGTGCGATAGCACACGTCTGTGTCAGCTGGTCGGTTTGTTTACCCAAACAGGCCGAGGGTGACAGGGAAATGTTGTGCAGAGGAAGTTCAGAGCTGCGTGATTGTGCTTAAAAACAGCCAGTGTTTACGTATCCTATTTCAGGAGACAAGATAGTCGCTGTTCCTTGAGAAAATAAAATCAGAAGAAAGTTATTATCATCTTGAGGAAAGGATAAATCTTCTGGGGCATAATGTGCTGTGTGTAAGAATGCTTAATAGCCATCGGCCCTACGTTAAAGCTATGTCGTTTTGATAACTTAAAGGTGCTGTAGGTTAGAGTCAACAGCTAGGGGTAACTGTTGGAAATGTCAAAGCCATCCGTCAGCTTTAAGTGAGGGAAATGCTCTATGAGAATATTTGGTTTTAGCCTGCCACTGTTAGAGCCCATTTAGACCGCTCCCGGCTAATTTCCGACCAATCAGGGCATCGCTTCCGTGATTGGATCCGGGAATCCATCTTGCCTGTCAATCACAGACGTGTGAATGTAAAACATAAGGATTGGACATTTTTTGGGTTGTTTAGTTTCTAAATCATGCTCTCATCTGCTCTTTTCTGCTTTCTCTCTTAATGGATGTTGCCTCTTAACCACAGCACCTTAAAGCCAAAGTATTACTTTAAAGTTGAAGTGGCGAGGATTTAGTGGCATCTAGCGATGAGGTATCAGATTGCAACCATCTGAATACCCCCTCTCCCCTCCCTTTCCAACGATGTAGGAGAGGTGATGGTGATGGAGGTGATGCCTGTGGGAGCCAGTATTGTCTAAGGTGCCGTTTGGTACATTGTTTTCGATATCATCAGAAGAAGCCAAGTGTCAAGTGATGAGGGTCCTTGATAGATTTATAAATTGTATTTAGTTATAGGTCATAGCTTACAAGAAAGATTTTGATTACGATTGTGAAGTGAAAAAGGAATTCCTTAATTGGCCTAGGCCTAATGTTATTGTTATGAAGAAATGTTCATAGGTGCGTGACTTAAGAAAGGATTTATTCTAGTAGTCCTACTATGTTGTAGCAGAACTTCTGCTATAACATAGTTGCAACTATGTTACAGAAGAACTTCTGATCCAGAAGTCCTACGATGATATAGCAGAACGTCTGTGATCCAGCAGTCCTACTATGTTATAGCAAAACTTCTGGGGGGAGATGCATCGACTAAATATTCCACTCACTAAAAGCTAACGGACAGCTATCCATTTTTATAACCAATCTTACTATAGCTCTGAAATCGTACCTACAGCACATTTGAGGAAAAGATAAGTGTAGAAGATAAGACAAGGCATGAAGGTAATCTCTAGGGCAACAAGATGTAGATAGAATGCATAATGACGCAGACACTGTGTGATAAAAGTACCTCCTGCATCTCAGAGGGACTTCCATCTGTGGAATGTGTCTGGTTCCCTGTGAGGTTCCTCTTGGTTCCTACCCCGAGGAACGCTTTGGCTGAGCCGTCGGCAAAGCAGATATAGAGAACTTCAAGAAGGGACTTTCCAGCGCAGAAACACAACGAGGAATGCAGGTCTTAAAGTCACGTACAACAAATCCTCGGACATAGGGGAAAAGTGGGGCTTTGCGAATATACCGTATAGGACTTCTGTGACAACGCATTCTCTCGGTCTGCTGGTTCTCCGCCCGTCCGGTGCGGTCAGCCAGTGGGCGGAGTCAGTTGACATGGTGCACCTGTGCAGGTGTGGTGTGTATGTTTTACAAGGTGTTCCACATCAGCCATTTGGTTAGAAAATACCCAAGCATCAGATTGTTGATGCGTTTTCAGATTATTCATTTCAGTTTATTGATTGCCCTCACGCTGATTTAATGGGTGGGGACTTCCTGGCTACGTAGCAAAGTGCTGTGAACCAATCACCTCACATGGCTAAGCCAGGCCACTCCCTTTACTTGGGTTATCAGTGGATCGATGAACTCAGGTACAAACTACACAAAACAGAAAAAAACAACTCTGTGTTTACAAGACTGAGTTCATTAGATGACTTTGGGATGTATATTGATGTTACATTTTCCTGACCAGATATTGTGTGTAGTTGATACATCCCTCGGTGAGATATGATTATTTCAATTATTTTGTTTTCATATCCTGAGAATGTGTTCATCTAGTGCCCCCGGCAGTCATGACCACGTAACGATAATCAATTTTAAAAAAAAAACATACAAACTTTATCAGGAACACAATGCAGGTTTTTTTTTATTATTATACTTAAATACACAGATAAAGTAATAATTGCTGTAGGTAAAAGTTGTCCTAAATTATTTTAACATTTCATACATGTATTTTTCAGTGTGCACTGTAGCAAATTACTGTATATATATTTGTATCATGTATATATATATAATTGTATACATATATATATGTATATATATATAATATACAGTATGTATACGAGGGTAGTAAAGGTAACAAGGTCATCGTACAACAGTAAGACGGTAAGGGGGGTTAAATGAGTCGATGGAGCAGTGAACGTGAAGATCTGGGGGTCCATGTCTTATCTCCATGACTGCTCCCTGGATACCAGGACTGCAACACACACACAGATAAGTGGACATGATGAAGACGGTGGTGGTGGTGGTGGGGATCGCTTGTCAGGTTAGACACTTTGGGGTTTTGGTACTGACACAGCCTGGAGGAGCCTGGACCTCGCTGTGGGAGACCATGAGATGGTTGTCCCATGACACAGGCCCAGGATTAGAACCACACTGTGGGGGTCTATACCCAGTACAGTGTCTACAATGTGATGGTATGTGAATTGATCGTGTGTGTGTGTGTGTGTGTGTGAGTTAGAACATTATCAACAATTATGTTAACGGCTGAAATGATAATACAATGATCCCACAGAAAATAAACAACAAAGCCAACACACACACACACACACACACACACACACACACACACACACACACACACACACACACACACACACTGACAATCACACACACACACTTTGATCTGTCATAAGTATAGAGGATAAAATTATGAAATGGTGCAAGAACGGATAATAAACTCTACGAATGATAGTAAGTGCACACACTGACAATGTGCATGGCCACATCGGTTATCATTAGAATTCAACGATGAGTGATGTTTCGAATCTTAATTTAACAGCTGCTGACAGGTCAAAGATGTGGAGTGAGTTCACCAGTTTGATATTGAGGCCTAAGTCAAAGTCATTGAAATGCATGTTGTGATATCAGGATGCATGTCCATATAAGGATGTATGTCCGTATATATCAGACCAACAGTGCAGTTAAAAAAAAAAACATCCCTAACATCCCCTTGAATATAGCCATACCTCATATTGTCAGTGGTTTGTCAGTGTTCGTGTTCATGACATTTTACACATCTTTCACGTGGCATTTTTACTCAGATACGAGTTTGCGTTTCAATGGCAAGAATAGATACAGTATAATAATAATGGTCCAGTATAATATCAAACGATCATCATTATATCAAAGTATTGCCAAAAGCAACAGCCAGGAAAACAGAAAAGAACACAAAAAGGTGAAAGAAAAGCAGTCACCGCACCATGGCCCACTCAGAACACAGCCAGCGCAATCCCTTGAAAAGACGCAGGGCCACAGAGATAGAGCAGTGACTACCAGGGCCACAGTGATAGAGCAGTCACTACCAGGGCCACATACAGGAGCTTGGAGCGGGTTCTGATGGTTCAGAACCGGGAGCATGGGCAATAGCTCACGTAGGGTTCTGAAGAGGGCCACGGTGTCACAAAGGAACAGTGTCATTCAGTTTGCAACGCCCATTGGGAAAACTGGGCTCTTCTTGCTCTTTGGATTCGTAACAGAGACGTAGAATAATAATAAACTACAAACAATATCTATACTTCAAAAAGGTCAACTGAAACCTAATTGGTCCCGTTCCTATTTGCGTCACAGTATCAAAATGTCAGAATGTCTAACAGTCTCTCTCCAGCGCTAACTATTACTGAGTTACATTCTCTCTCCTGTGCTATTACTGTGTTACAGTCTCTCCAGTTCTATTACTCTGTTACATTCTCTCTCCAGTGCTATTTCTCTGTGTTAAGGTCTCTCTCCAGTGCTATTACTGTATTACTGTCTCTCTCCAGTGCTATTACTGTATTACTGTCTCTCTCCAGTTCTATTACTCTGTTACATTCTCTCTCCAGTGCTATTTCTCTGTGTTAAGGTCTCTCTCGAGTGCTATTACTGTATTACTGTCTCTCTCCAGTGCTATTACTGTGTTACTGTCTCTCTCCAGTTCTATTACTCTGTGTTAAGGTCTCTCTCCAGTGCTATTACTGTGTTACTGTCTCTCTCCAGTGCTATTTCTCTGTGTTAAGGTCTCTCTCCAGTGCTAACTATTACTCTGTGTTACAGTCTCTCTCCAGTGCCTCTCCAGTATAACGTGTTACAGGGGGTTCATGCAGTTTAGAGCAGCCCGTACATTAGACTGTGGAAGGTATTTTAGCTCTGCATCCATGGGTGGAATGAGAGGGTCAAATGCATGAAGGGAATGCACAATTCATCTGTCTTTGTTTAGTATGGAACCACGTCGGCAGGGGCTGTCACTCCTTACTGATGTAGAAACACAAAGATTGCGCCAGGACCAGATGATGTGATGACATTTAGATTTACCCAATCGTCACCCACCTCAGATTTAAACAAGCCAATCATGAGCCGGTCGCTACCTACTTACCAGTGTCTGTCCTGCTTAGAGGACAAGTGTGTGTCTGTGTCTGTGTGTGTGTGTGTGTGTCTGTGTGTGTGTACGTGTGTGTGTGTCTGTGTGGAGAGAGAGAAACCAAAGAAACAGGTCATCCGCCCCAAAGATTAGAGAAAAAAGGCAAAGTAAAAAAAAAAATAAAAAAAAAATAAACACAAACGAGGCCAATCCAATCGACACACAGGAAAGCGGGTCAGCAGTCGGGGAGGTTAGGGCCCAGGGGACCACCATGCAGTCACCTTCCCCCGGAACACACCACCACCACCAGACCCAGAGTCTGCACACAGCGGGCACGCCAGCAGCCACCACCACCCAGCCAAGCGGTGGGGTGGGGGGGTGGGGGGGTGGGGGGGGCGGGGGGGGGGGCGTGGGCGGTCTCACACATACACACCCTCGGGTTGAGACTGGACACCAGAGGGTTCTGCAGGTTGCGGGGATGACCCAGGAACTGTTTGGCGTGGGCCGCGGCGGGGACTCGGAGCTGGGGAGCAGACCGTGGCCTGATGGGGGGGGGTGGAGAAGAGAGGAGAGAGAGAAGGGGGGGTTGCGAACGATTTAAAGATGGGTTTAGGTTCATGTCTATAGTCTGGTGCTAGAATAGCTCAAGTCTGGTGTGGACGGCGGTGACCAATCGTGTCGCTGGAGGCGTTGTAGTTGTTGAACACAAACTCAGCCAGCAGTAAATGATTAAGTAAACTGAAACCAATGTCTGTAAAAGTTTCAAATCAACACGTGTTTGTGTGTGTGTGTCTGTGTGTGGTGTCTGTGTGTGTCTGTGTGTGTGTGTGTGTGTGTGTCTGTGTGTGTGTGTCTGTGTCTGTGTGTATGTGTGTGGTGTTCACCTCCGTTTGCGGTACTCCTCCGTGAGTAGCTGGGCTAGCTCCAGCTGGTCCAGCCGGTCCAGCTGCTCCTGCAGCTCGGTGCGGGTGTAGGCTGTGGGCGGTGGGGACTCCCGTCTGCTGGATGAACTGCTGCAGGTTACACTGCCGCAGCTCCTTGTTCAGCTCCTCCAGCTCCTCCTGCTTGGCCTGCATGGAGAGGAGGAGGAGGAGGAGGTGGGGTGTGGTGGAGGAGGAGAGGAAGAGGAGGAGGAGGTGGAGGAGGAGGAGGGGGAGGAGGAGGAAGGGGAGGAGGAGGTGGAGGAGGAGGAGGTGGTGGGAGGAAGAGGAGGAGGAGGAGGAGGAAGGGGAGGAGGAGGAGGAAGAGGAGGAGGAGGAGGGGAAGGGGAGGAGGTGGAAGGGGAGGAGGAGGAGGTGGTGGAGGAGGAGGAGGGGGAGGAGGAGGAGGAGGAGGAAGAGGAGGAGGAGGAGGAAGGGGAGGGGGAGGAGGAAGGGGAGGAGGAGGAGGAGGGGGAGGAGGAGGAGGAAGGGGAGGAGGAGGAGGAGGAGGAGGAGAGGAGGAGGAGGGGAGGAAGAGGAGGAGGAGGAGGAAGAGGAGGAGGAGGAGGAAGAGGAGGAGGAGGAGGAAGAGGAGGAGGAGGTGGAGGAGGAGGAGGAGGAGGAAGGGGAGGGGGAGGAGGAGGAAGGGGAGGGGGAGGAGGAGGAGGAGGAGGAGGTGGAGGAGGAGTAAGGGTAAGTGGTAAGCGGAGGAGGAGTTGA
>NW_028177628.1:0-6293 GCF_964030765.1 Micromesistius poutassou | reverse complement strand
CTCTCTCCCTTTCTCCCTCGGTGTGAAGCGACGAGACCCCAGGAGAAATGACGGCTGATGGCTTTTCTATTCATAAGAATTATTAGGTCGTTATTCAGAATCCATGAGGCTTTGACTACAAATCCCATGATGCCTCCCCCCCCCTCTACCCCCACCCCCCCCCCGCCCCCCTCAGTCTCCTAGCGCCGGTTAGCCAGCCCGGTAACATATGTAGCGGCAACAACGTGTGATGGAAGACGTACTTAGACGCAACCTCTTACTCTCTGCCATGATGAGCAAAGACGTGAGGGAAGAGATAGTGGGGCGCCAAAGACAGGAGTGGTGCATCTGTGTTTCTTTTGTCTTAGTCTGCCAAACAGGCGTCACGAATGATTGTGGAGTTAATCTCCCATGTTTCCTTTGTTTTTTTTTTGGTCTCGTTTGGTAAGTCAGGTAAGCCGGACAAACTTAACCCACAAATAAGCCGGCAGCTTTCGTTTTTTTCCAAGAGTTTCGAGTGGACAATCTCCTTATTCAGTCCTTACCAAGTGTCACATCGATCCGGAGCGCTTCTGCATACATTTCTTTCGCAGTTGAAATCAATTCTCGGCAAATTGCCCTCATTTAACAAAGTGAAGTACAACCCCTTCCGCACTCTCTCTCTCGCACCCCTGCGATGTTTATCTGAGGTAATTACGGGGGAATTATTGTAGCGAGATTGATTATTCATGTCTGAATCTTAATGAGGTCGCTGCGCATGCAGGGCGATGCCAGAGCCACAGAACTTCATTGACCTTAATACGAATCCAGTCTGGACCACAAAGAGAATGTTTACATATTAAAGCCAACCTTCACATAATGGGAGGCTTGTTATGTTAATTTACTTCCTCGTCCAAAAGCCTGAATGAGATTAATCATGGATTGACCGTACATTGATGTCCTGAAAAAAACTATTTCAAAGAGTATTAATTGGACAATCGGTTCAGATAACCGGTTACAATCGCAGGCTTCGGGACAGTAGGTGCGTAGGAGGGGTGCTGCCGTGTTCTCCCACATTATATTAATAGCTAGGGGCTTCCAACAACAGGCCTTACTATAAAACGCCACCGAGACCTGAGATGTGTGTCAGTGGGACAACACTTTCCGAGGGCCTCGCACGTACAGCGTAAAAACAAAAAACTACTAACCAACCTCGGTTCCTTTGTCGCGAGGTGGCGCTAGGAATTACGGCGGCGGCGGGGGGGAAAAAGAAAAAGCGGAAGCTCCGCGTTTTGGCTACGCTACGCTAGCGATGGTTGGCGACCCCCTTGGCAGAGCCGGCGGCAGACAGGAAGACAGGTTTATCTTGCGGCCGCCACAATATCACCTGCCAGGCCCGGTTTCCATCACGCCACCAACAACTGGTTTACAGCGTCGGGCCGTGAATCAATCTTCGGCGCTCATTGATAGCTTCTGCTCCACGCCAGCGCAGGCGTCGGCAGTGTCGGGGGGGGGGGTGGGGGAGTGGGGGGGGGGGGAAGCCACAGAGGCATCAATCACACGACTCTCTAACACGCCAGTCCCTTACCCCCGGCGGCACCCCGCTTCTCCGTACCCCCGGCACGGCGCTCCCTAAAAATAGCCGCGGAAACACGTCCGGGGTCGTTGCGTTTTGGGAAAAGCGCGAGGATAACGAGTGGAAAAGAAATTGGCCTGGGTTTTCCACATGGGGCGGTGCGGGTGGAGTTCATTATTTTAGATTGCAAATATTTGAAATCCCGCCGTTGGTTGAATGTCTTCCTCCTCTCATCACCACGAGCGACACCATCAGCACCGCCGCCGACACCCGCCAGCACCACCACCACATCACACATAAACACAGGAGAGGGGTAGAAGGCCATGGACCCTAAGGCCCTGCTTCTAGTGCATGAAATGATAATAGGGAGGGAAGTGAAAACCCATGACATTTGTAAGAGATGAGATGCTTCACAGAAAGAGGGACAATTTGCGCCCTGGTTTGTGGTCTGGATGTTTGGCTATGAGCCTTTGAAGAGGAATACTCGCACTTTTATTATTTGCATGGCTTTAATTGAACTAAAGAAAGCACTATTCACTTTTTACACTGTCCGTATAGCGTATTTGGACAAGGAGGAGCTATTAGCGTGTTTAACTGTATGTGCCTAATATTAAAGGTGACAATTGATATAGGATTGTGTTATTTTCTGTTGCTCTGACTTTTTTGTATTGATTATCTGTCAGTATCAGACTTTTTTTGATTACAGAGGCAAAGTGATCAGTACCAATGTTAACAAGGTGAAATGGTTATATAATGTAAATGTTTGATATTATTTTTACTAGGATACATTTTTCCACGATACCAACATAGAACACCCATTGATTCATGGGCCATGTTGTTCGAAAATCCATGAAGATATTTCACCTTACAGTATTAATATCAATATACTAGACAGGCCCACGGTCTATTGGGTATCACTGTATGCCGATGACATCAGCATTTACTGCTAGGTCAGACCATTTTCTCATCACTCACAACTGGACGCACATACAGTACGTGTTCCTATATTGATGTGTGTGTGTGTGTGTGTGTGTGTGTGTGTGTTGCAGCAGCCGCGGCCCGATTCTCCAGCCCCCGACTGACCCCTCGGCTGAACAGGAAGCGAGCATTGTCCATCTCCCCGCTGTCCGACGCCAGCATCGACCTCCAGACCATGATCCGCACCTCGCCCAACTCCCTGGTGGCCTACATCAACAACTCCCGCTCCAGCTCGGCCGCAGGGAGCTCCTACGGTCACCTGTCTGTGGGCGGGATCAGGTACGCCGATCAGAGACACCGTACACCCCCCCCCCCCTCCCTGGACTGAGAGTCAAATCTGGATTAGTTTGATTTATCTTCTCTCAATTGCTTTGTACTGTTTGCACTCTGTGTAAACGGATTGCTTTTACTTTGTATTATTTGGTTTTCTTGTTGTACTGATATCTACAGTCACACAATATTACAGAAAAGTTATTTTCGGCTTTTTCGGCTATGATAAGCGACTTCTAACTCATCACAAAAATCTGTGTTCTTTATAGCAACTTCTATGATGCAGAAATGAATGATGCTACCATCCATATTTCAATATCAACAATGCTTACCTCCACAACGCTAACTTTCACAACACTTACCTCCACGATGCAAGCCTCCACAAATCTAGCCTCCACGATGCTATCCTCCAGGATACTAACCTCAACGACGCTTACCCCTACGATACTAACCTCTACGATGCTAACCACCACAATGCTAACCCCCATGCTACTAAACTCCACGATGCTAACCCCCAATTACTAACCTCCACGATGCTAACCTCCACGATGCTAACCCCCAATTACTAACCTCCACAATGCTAACCCCCATGCTACTAACCTCCACTATGCTAACCTCCACGATGCTAACCCCCAATTACTAACCTCCACGATGCTAACCCCTCCGCGACGCTAACCCCCCGTGTTTCCGTTGGCGCTCCTCCACAGTCCGTCCTTCGCCTTCCCTCACCCCATCAACCCCATGGCGTACCAGCAGCTGCTCTCCCAGCAGCGAGGGCTGAGCGCCTTCGGACACACCCCCCCTCTCCTGCAGCCCGCGCCCTCCTACTCCAGTCGCCACGTCAGCCTGGGCCTCAACGGCGTGCACAACGCCATCCACCACCACCACCACCACCACCGCGACTCCCCGCCCAAGGTACGCTAACACAGCTAGGACCTTTTCGCCGTGTTTTCCGGTTGGAGGCACTTTGGGTTGTTGGCTTTTAATCGGAGTGGGGGTTTTGAAATGCGTATGTTCAGGTGAGGCGTGTTTAGCTAACAAGGTGTTAGCCTTTTTAGCTAACAAGGTGTTAGCTAAACAATTTTGGGCGGGAAATTTTTTTGCACATGTGCTGACAAAGACTTAAAGACAAGCCATGTGTTGTATGACCTTCAACTTGCAGTGAAGAAACTTAACTTTCTCGAAAAGCTGTATTGAAAGTACAGTAATTGTTTTTTTGAAACTAAACTATTGAAACAAAGTTCGGGCAAATGAGCTCCGGCCGAACCTGCGGTTTGGAAGTGGCACTTCTAACGTATATAAAGAATGAAGACACCTGAGAGTATTGGGGCAGATTAGTGAGCAGCGCTACGGGACAGTGTGTCACCCAACAATAGAGAAGATGGAATAACTTGAGCAAAGATTGAATTGTATAAGAGCGATGGCAGGATGTGGAAGTAGGGCAGCCGCTGACACATTTTGATTCCAGGTTTTCAACCGGATTTGTAAAAGTGTCTACAAGAGTGAAAAAGCATTAGGTATTTGAACTAGATAGACCACTTCGAAAAAAAAAGAAGAGATTTTGGAAGTGCTACACTTTTTGAATATTGTAGAATATCACATGGATAAAGATGTGTGCGCAAGTTAAAAAAAATACATTTTATTTAATTAACCTTATATATATTTATTTGATTTAAAACTCATCCTGACCCATCAAGTCTTCAATCTTGCTGGAAAGATTCAACCCGTACACGATTCCCTGTTCTGTCAAATGAAGTACATTAAGCTCCACCTAGCCGCAATCATGCTCTGAGTGTGTATGTGTGTATGTGGGTTGGGTTCACTCGCACATGTACGCTGTGATTTGACAACAACTCGCAAACATTTAAGGACACTGTTGCCCCCCTCAATGGCTTTGGAATTGCGAGTGCATTGGTCTCTAAGGATGGTTCTCTGCCTGTAGGCAGTAAGCTGCTTCTAATGACTGAAGAGTGATGTTCAAAAGAGACAGGGCCGGATACCATTTTAGTGCACGAGAGCAGGATGGTTATATTAGGGGAGGCGGAGAGAAAATACCTTTAACAGTAACGTTTGAAGCCATGGCTGTCCAAAGTTAAAATATTTAAACTTTTTACAGCTCTCCGAGACAGAATTTAAAGCCAGATGTTACGTATGTCTGATTCCTGGTGAACATATCTAGCTTCAATTGGTGAGTGAAATGATATAGTTACTGTAAAGGTGCTGTAGGTTAGATTTGATAGTTGTAAAGAGAGAGAGCTGCAGAGGGAAAGATCTTAAAATCAAACGGCAAAACACGTCCACTCCCTCACTGCTCCCTCCCTACGTTTCTCCTCCATTCAGAAGTCTTGCATTTCACAGACCTGTGATTGACAGGCAAGATGGAGTCCCCAAACCAATCAGGGAAGAGATGCCATGATTGGTCAGAAATGAGCCGGGAAAGAGCGTTCAATTAATACGGAGGCAGGCTGTGTTTTTATTCCAACAACTCAAATCACACCTTTAGGATAACTGCTAATTGTGAGGCTGATTCAGGTCAAAGTTTAAAAACTCTCACAAAGTCTAAAATGTCCTTTGGTTGATCACGTGACACTCCCTTGCAGAGCGACTCGGCGGTCAGCAGCACGGTGGAGCCCATGGTGAGCAAAAGGTCAAAGGTCAAGACGGAAATGGACGGACTGCGTTCCACGTCGCCGTGCTCCCCGGTAAGACGACCGACAGGAAGAAGAAACGAAACGATAATGTCCTCTGTGCCACGATTCGGCCCAAGACACATTTAAACTTTCCCCAAAGAAAGCGCCAATGTTTAAATTAGCCTTTTTTTTACTCCATCATGAGAAACGGTTCCCCTCAAAGCTTGTAAAGTAAAGTTAAGTCAAGCGCAACCTTTATGCATTCGTTTTCTTAAGGTAATGTACTTTGTTTTTCCAAATGTGGGCTTTTATTGGTAAGAAAGTTCTAGATGGAGCGGGCTCAGATAAGTAATGAGAGACGCGACCGCGGGACTTGAACCCGTAAGGTAACCGTTGAGGGTTTTTCCACCGGTGATCAGGGATTCCATCCTCCCATAATCCTTTGCTCTGATCACGTCTGTGCCGGGGTGGGCCCTTGGGGGCTTGTGGACCCCTGCTGACCCTGTTCCAGGGGCCCCGGTTCTGAGAAAAACTCTACCTTACGGGAGCCCGGCCTCCACTCCTTGTGGATGCCTCTCTCTCTCTCTCTCTCTCTCTATCTCGCTCTCTCTCTCTCCTTTCTCTCTCTCTCTCTCTCTCTCTGCGTGGACACTGTAAACTGTGCCAGAGTACTTAATTTTCATGAAATATTGTCTGGCTGTTATTGTCATCTTAGTAGCCCCCCCCCCTCTTCTCTCTCGCCCCTCTCTCTCTCTCTCTCTCTCTCTCTCTCTTACTCTCGCACTCATTCTATCTCTCGCTTGCTTGCACTGTGTCTCTCTCTCTCTCTCTCTCTCTCTCTCACTAGCTCTCTCTCTTACTCTGGCGCTCATTCTCTCTCT
>NW_028177629.1:2500-14724 GCF_964030765.1 Micromesistius poutassou | reverse complement strand
ACTCACCAGTACACTTTGTTATCAGAGATGATGTAAACTAGGAGCATGTTATGAGTAGTGAGGTAAGAGCGCACTCACCAGTACACTTTGTTATCAGAGATGATGTAAACTAGGAGCATGTTATGAGTAGTGAGTTAAGAGCGCACTCACCAGTACACTTTGTTATCAGAGATGATGTAAACTAGGAGCATGTTATGAGTAGTGAGGTAAGAGCGCACTCACCAGTACACTTTGTTATCAGAGATGATGTAAACTAGGAGCATGTTATGAGTAGTGAGGTAAGAGCGCACTCACCAGTACACTTTGTTATCAGAGATGATGTAAACTAGGAGCATGTTATGAGTAGTGAGGTAAGAGCGCACTCACCAGTACACTTTGTTATCAGAGATGATGGCGATCACAGCGGAGACGCTGATCCCGTAGGCCAGGCAGTCTCTGAACAGCGGCCAGCACGTCAGACGGCCCACCTGATGCACCAGGAAGAGACGCAAGACCATACGCGTTGACCGCCATGGTGGGACTTCTGCTTTTCTTCCAATAAGCACGTTTTGGTTACAGATACATTTTTTGATGTGAGTGAATGTGTGTGTGTGTGCGTGCGTGTGTGTGTGCGCTTGTGTGAGTGTGTGTGAAAGCATACCATAGAGGTCAGTAGTCCGCATGCAGCACAGATTCCTAGGAGGTTGTAAACGGCTGATCCAACTATAGTGCTCACTCCGATATCTCCCTTTGTGACAAACACCCCTGACACACACACACACACACACACGCAAGCACACACACACACACACACACACACACACACACACACACACAAGCACACACACACAGACACAAGCACACACACACACACAGACACACACACACACACACACACACACACACACACACACACACACAAGCACACACACACACACACACACACACACACACACACACACACACCCATTCACAAACACACAAATTGAGGATGAATGAGACATCATTACTAACTTTAACAAGGCGTTAAATGGATTAAAAACACAGCTGGTGCCTGTCTTTGAGTTCTCATGTGAGTAATTGTACTGCTGTTAGAATTATTGGGGTTGAACAACGGCCAGCATCGTTGTCTTGGTTACCTAAAAAGGCTGTGACCAATTCAGGTGCGGAGCTCCCAGCTGCCATGAAGGTGGCTCCCGCTACGTCCTGAGACAGTCCTAGGCCTGGTTCAGAACAAATAAATACATAGATATTATAACGCATTGTATATTATAATATGTAGCCTATATTCATATACTCAAAATAACTTCATATTTTGGAAGTTGGGACACAATTTACTAATCAATATATTTATTATATTTATTAACTGACCATTGAGTGATTCATGTGCTTTTATAATATTGTCATAACAAAGCTCACCTCTCATTATTGTCAACAATTTTCTTTCATTGACTTTACTTTCATAATAATTCTGAAATTACAGACCTATTTAGCCTGCGTGGCTTTACTTAAGTTATAACACTTACGTTCACTTATGACCTCCAGAGATGGTAGGAAGTAATCATCACACACGATAGCGACCGCCAGAAACATGTAGAAAATGATCATAAAGTATATGACAAGCCCCCCGTCTTTTCTCTCTCGGACAGTAAAGAATCCGTCGGGGAACTCTGACGACTGCGGCGGAACACATTCCGTCTCATTCTCTGTAAAGAGTCAAAAATAATTTGTATAAACAATAAGACGATATGTTGAAAATGAACCAATATAATAGTTTGCTGATAAAGTAGAACTACAACAATGTTGTTTGGGGTGTAGGCTACTCTGTACGGCAAATTACCCACAATTTCGTGCAATTACCGCATTGGTTTAGCAAACATTTAAGGCGCAATCGATTATTCACCCTAATTATCCCAGAGATCTTACCAAGAGCCCGGCGGATCCGTGCAGAATGGGACGACTGTGTTGCTGTATTAGCAGTGAATGAAATAAGATGAACAATGCAATACAAAAATACAACAAGCCCGAGGAAATATGGTATAAAATCTTTTCTCTTCTTTTTGTGCATAGCTGCGGTCGTAGGCCTAATCATTGTCTTTTGAGTCAAAAAGGTAGACAAGTAGGCCTATTAAATTAGAGTAATTAATCAGAAGTAATATGCCTTCCAAATATTGTTCGGTTTTCGGGGTAGACCTATGCAATTAAATTCCGTGTATAAACTGCATCGATCATGCCACTACACTACAAAATGCAGAAAGGAATAAATAGGGGGATAGAAAGCATCTTATTTCCCATGCCCAGAATGGGGGATCACGAGATGCACTCATTCCACTCGACTTGGAAAGACTTTCAGCCTGGGGTGGTGGCTAGGCCAGTTAGGTAATGGGTTCAAATACACGAAATCACAGGATGGGAGGATTATAAACATGGATGTTTGAAACAATGAATGGGCCTTCATAGTCTCTCAAGCAATTGTGACCGTTTGTCTTGCATTAGTAGCCTTATAACCTATTCAAGACAATTCGGCAACATTCTAATTATATTAGCCTAATTGTTGATGATGACGCAAATCAAATGACGCAAATATAAATGTAAACCTTAACCAACAGTAGCCACATTTTTTGGACCATGTTAATCGTGATATTTTCAGCGAATCGAGATGATCGTAGGGGTGGTGACTTGGGTGCGGTGGGGGTGCGGGGTCGTTGTGCGAAATATGTTTGGGCATGCCCTGCCGTCGAGTTCACCACCTCGTGTCGCTCTCACTATAGCCTCCAAACGGAAGAGCATCTTCAGGCGCCCTGGTGCCCCCATACACGAACAATAACATCAGTAGGCCTTCGATGAGACTACAAGTAAAAAAGGTAAGATATCTTTATCAATACTGGTAGTTGTCTGCACTCTGCAGCTATAGTATTCTTGACTTATAAACCAAAAGTCGTACGTCTTAAAAAGGCATGGGCATATAAACAAAGTTACTATTATCTTATTTTTCAAGGTTTGATTGGCATTGGGTGTTTGTGTGTGCGTGCGTGTGTGTGCGTGTTTTTTTATATAGCAAATTCCAGTGTATAGCCTACTAGGATCAGGGTTTGGTAATCAACAGGCTGTATAGCCTACTAGGATCAGGGTTTGGTCATCAACAGGCTGTATAGGCCTACTAAGATCAGGGTTTGGTAATCAACAGGCTGTATAGCCTACTAGGATCAGGGTTTGGTAATCAACAGGCTGTATAGCCTACTAGGATCAGGGTTTGGTAACAAACAGGCTGTATAGCCTACTAGGATCAGGGTTTGGTAACAAACAGGCTGTATAGCCTACTAGGATCAGGGTTTGGTAATCAACAGGCTGTATAGCCTACTAGGATCAGGGTTTGGTAATCAACAGGCTGTATAGCCTACTAGGATCAGGGTTTGGTCATCAACAGGCTGTATAGGCCTACTAAGATCAGGGTTTGGTAATCAACAGGCTGTATAGCCTACTAGGATCAGGGTTTGGTAATCAACAGGCTGTATAGCCTACTAGGATCAGGGTTTGGTAATCAACTACTAGGAGCAAGCTGCCACATTGTTGGGTTTTGTTGTCTCTCGTCTGGAGGAAAAATGTGAAAAATAATAAAAGCTAGAACTAGTAGACTAGGCCTACTGGGATGCAAATGAGCACTGTGTTGTATATTCCCAGCCTGAAGAGATAAAATCATGTGTTTATTTACATCTGGATATTATTTGCTGGAAATGCGAGTAGCCTATATTTTACAGGTTATGGTCATTTGACCTACAACTTGGGGCATACACACTCCTCTAGTGTGTATGAAGGTTTTAGATACTGATTGTATGAGAGGCATATAGGCCTACTGGACTTGTTCAAGTAAAATCATACGTTGCTGAACAGCGCCTCCATGTGTAGACCTTTTATTTCACGTTGCAACGATCTAGTGTGGATTAATACATTCAATTATTCAAAATCCAAAATTTTACGTGAAATACCTTTGGAAATATATGTATTTCAATATATTGCTCATCCGCAGTTGTGATTCTTGAACATTTTATGGGGGGTGGGAAAAGGGGTGTGTGATCTTTTCTTCATTTTCTTTGCTCATAAATTGTCTATTGTTTATTATTCAATAATATATTCATATGCTATTAATCACCCAACAAGAATAGAATGAATATGTCTATTGTATATATATATATGAAAATGTCTACTTGAAAATAAATTCACCGAGAGTGCAGTTATATTCCCAACTCTAGAGTACGTTGGAGGAGTATAGACTGCCTCAATACAGACACATTGTAGACATTGAATGTCAACATTTTCTAAAATGATAAGACTTTAAAGTCTTAGCCTTGTGATTTTCTTAGTTAGTGTTTGTTTATTGTAAGATTGCTAACTTGGCCTGTAATGTTGATATTGATTTAATGCATCTAAATACTCTAGGGGTATGCTGTATGAAAGAGAGTGTTTAGATGCATTAAATGTGGCGATGTGGTGGCAGCATAGAGGGGGGTGAATCCAGGACACTGGTTTCATTGTTAAGCCCTCAGGAGGCGTTGTGGGCCTAATTTAACGAAACATCTGGAAAAAAAGAAGATATTAAATTAATGGAGATTAAACATGAGGGAAAAATATATAATATTTGTCAATAAGGAAAAAATGAATAATCAGTTAGTCTCCCAATCACTCGGGTGCCAGCTATGGTGGCAACACATTATTATAGAGCAGCAGGTCTGACCATATGCCACCCCCCCCCCCCCCCCCCCCCGCGTCAGTGAACGTTTGGAACATGTGGGAGCATAATGGTTCAGACATGTTTTTGTACGTTAAAGTCCCTTGTCACCTAAATCCAACAGCAACAACAAAGCAGGGTTGGAACAGCAACTACATTTTTCAATGTCTCTTTAATATTTCTCTTTAATAATTAAAATATTATAATCATTATTATTGTTGGAAATTGCTTTTAAGTTATCATAAAATGCTATGATAGTGTTGGCTCTGTGTTTCGCAGCTTGCAAGCAATACATACTTTGTAAACCACTGATTGATGCCAGCAGATGCCAGTATTTACCAATTAATCATGTCCTTGCTGCACTTGGAAGACTTTGAATTTCATTTCCTTTTTTAATCTAACTTGTACTATGATATATAATTGTTTGTAAGAAAATAGCCCTTTGGCAAGATGCATTGTTATTCCTTTGTCCTTAGCCTAGCCGCCCATGTAGAGGTTTTTGTTAATGTTTGCATTGACGGGTGTGTGTTCACACGTGCATGTCTCCGAGAGAAAGAGAGCGAGAGAGAAAGAGAAAGAGAGAGAGAGCGAGAGAGAGAGAAAGAGACAGAGAGAGAGAGAGAGCGGAAGGGAGGAGGTGGAGGGAGGAAGGAATTTACACGTTCCTCTGTTGAAAACAATGCCTGGAATCCTGTACCTTCTCAGAATTTTCTAGTAGCTATGAGGCGCGGAGAGCTCATTATTTCCTTACCTTGTTTTGCAAAATAATACAACCCATGACCTATTAAACTCAGCTAACATTAGGCTGTAAAGTACTTTATGCAAAATTGAAGTTCCATTACCTCATGTATTTACTGGCCACCTTGTGGTCACTCGTGTTTGCATTCATTTGGATGAGATAAAAAGTTCAGAATGGAGACACTTCTCCATTCTGATAGAATAGAGCTGTGTTGCTAGTAGTACAAGCTTCCCATCTTCCTCAAACTCAACAACATCGAGCTCACATTTCAGTGACAAGAGGAACAAGCTAAACAAGAAATTCAGCCTCACAGACTTCTCCCCGTGAGCATGACGAATGGAAAAGTCAACAGCCCCATATTACACAAGCTCTGTTCCTTGTCTTTATGACTTTGTCCCCGTACATTTATGCCTTATCATTCACTTATCGTCTTTCCCCTTTCTTATTGGCTTGTTTTCCTTTGGCTTTCAAAACAGTTCAGAACTTCAACTTGTTAAGTGCCAGTGACTTGCCCTGTGAGAGGAGTGCTCACTGTTCAAGGTCCAGGCAGATAACGAGAGGTGAGTGGCTGACGCAGAGCAGTGTTATGTTACAAGAGGCTCATATCAGATTACCATCGAGAGCAGGTTGGGTGAAACGCTAGCACTATCCCGATCGCCGTCGATCAAACGACAACAACAACTGGAACCCAAAAAACTGGACAACTCTTAAACAAGTGTTTCAAAGTGATACCCTTTACGGAAAGCAGTTCATGTGTTTTTGTTGAGAGAAAAGCGTTGCCATGGATCTAAAGGTAGGGCAGTGTGTGCTCTTCCTGGTGTTGTCGTCAGGACTTGTTCGGTGCTCCGCCGCGTTCGTATACTGGTCGGCCTTGTTGGAAATAAGCTACCCGGACAACCAAAGCAATTTGACCATAAGGCGATACTGTGAGTGTGGTGTGTACGGCCGCAACTCCCCCCTGGAGGGGGCTTATGGACGTCTGATGATGCCTACTCAAGACCCAATGGGCTGCGGCGGGCTCCCTATCTACAGCCACAACAACAGCACGTCCCACTGGATAGCCCTCGTCAAGAGGGGCAACTGCACCTTCAGCGACAAGATCAACGGCGCCCAGGCAGAGGGGGCTTCTGCCATCGTGGTGTACAACGTGGAGGGGACCAGGAATGAGACCATGCACATGTCCCACGCAGATGCCCCTGGGATGGTGGCCATCATGATCGGAAATGCGTTGGGGGTGGAGATCGCAAAACTGGTCAGCAGGGGGATCCCGGTAGAAATGGTCATCAACATGGGCAATCCTCACGGGCCCTGGATGGACACCTACTGGCTCTACTTCCTGTCCATCGCCTTCTTTCTTGTGACGGCTGCGTCCATTGGCTATTTTGTGTTTGTTTCCGCCCATCGGCTGGTCAACCTGCGGATGCAGAGGCGCTCTGAGCACAGGCTGAAGAACGACGCCAAGAAGGCCATCAAGCAGCTGGTGGTGCGCACGGTGAAGAGGGGCGACCCCGAGACGGGGGTGGACGCGCAGACGTGCGCCGTGTGCATTGAGTCCTACAGGGTGGGGGACGTGATCACTGTTCTGACGTGCAACCACATCTTCCACAAGGTCTGCATCGAACCCTGGCTCCTGGAGAAGAGGACCTGCCCCATGTGCAAGTGCGACATCCTCAAGGCTCTTGGGGTCGAAAATGAGGACGAAAAGGACGAGGTCAGCAACGCCTACTCGTACCCGCCACCAGATGTCACTGTGATCACGGTGTCCGGAGGGGAGCCCCTGTACGAGGTGCCACTGACCGGCCCACAGACCCCCGAGCCACAGGAGTATCAGCACCGCTACGTCAACGATGCCTTCGAGGAAGACTCACAGGACAGGCGTGGATAAGACGGAGCATGGCCACATCTGTACTTCAAAGCAGGGTCACGTTTCTCTTGGAAGTGGACTAACTCATTTTCTCTGGGATTGATTGGACATGCCTGGTTCATTAAAATCAATTCGATTTTATCTACAAACCCCTCAGGAATTGATCACCAAATGCATACGCAAGATTCTCCATGTGTTCAAGGATTCTATTGCTAATGATTTATGCTAGGCCTCCTGTTGCACTTTTTTTTTTTTTTTTACAGTGCAACGTTTCAGTGGCAGCAGATATTGAATACAAATGCTGACAAATGATCACACCGATTTTCAGAACTAACCCCCATAACACAAATAATCCAAATGTTACAATTACAATGTATTCCATGAGCATTCATAGCATTCACTGAGCACTTCTCACTTTAGGGCATGGAAGCGTTTGACTGTTCACAGTCGGCCAAATGTTAAACAACCAGCAAACAATGCTCTATAGCAGGAGGCCTGTCCTCCCTGACCGCACAACTCACACAGTCACCCTTCCACATTTGGTCAGAATCTATTTTTATTTGGATAATAATAATCAGATTAAGGGGAAATGATTATGGTTGAAGGTATCATGTTTTCCTGTTAGATGTATGAGCACTAACTATCAAGTCTTTGTGCATGTTTTATTTTTGAGTATGATATTCAGATCTGGGTACAATTTGAATGTATTGAGGTGAATGTTGTTGGTTTTTGTTTGAAATAAAAGGGTTGTTGTAAATTGTTATATTCAACCAGCTGATAAAAACTGAGATTTGTTAGCACATTTGAAAGTTAATACATCAACATCAAGGGACTGTTGTTGAAGGATTCAATTGGCTCTGTGTGGCTTTGTGTTATTGTCAATCAAAGCAATATTGTCTTATTATGAAAATAAGTCTTTATGTAAAGGTGTGAAGGATTATTTTACCTTTAATTAACAACATGGAGGAATTATTAGGGCTTCCAGTCGGTTGAGAGGAGGGTTGTGAGTTCTCCTTCTGAACTCAACAACTGCATAACAAGCTATACAATTAATGGTTTTCCTAAAATTAAATGATGTAACCGCTTGGTAAACAATCAAGCTAAGGAATCATTTGATTTCCTTGTTTGCTATTACCTCTGATTATGTTGAACGACATATTTTTCTATGTTTTTGTTTTCTTCTGTATTTGCAGATTGCAGAGTGTATGTAAAAAAATATGTGTGATGTCTGTATAAGAAATCACATTGATGCTTGTTAGATCACAATAAATCCCTCAAAATGAGGACAATCCAAACGTTCACACATCTTGTATTCAAATGGTGTCATTCAACTTTTCACTCAACGAGTGCTGAGGAAAATCTTCTGGGTTTGGTTGATAAAAATGTCGGAAATTAGGCTTAGGCAATATCAGGGTATTATGGTATACAAGGGGTATTTAGAAATACAGAAGTTATCATATTAAATATACAAAGTCAAATATACAACAATATCTTTCTGTTACATTTTACACAAATGACAGTGATCTGACCCAGGGCCCTAAAAGCTAAAGTGTAGCTAGCTCTACAACAGTAAAAAGCAGGTTACAAACAGCATGGCCAGTGGCCTTCCACTGTGGGTGGAACACACAGACTGTATGTATGTACATATGTATGAATGTACCGTATGTATTGCAGCTTCAGTTTACTTTCCACATGTTTTACATTGGATGGAACGTGCACAAGGAGGTCCTACTCTGTGAAATTTGACCAAATCTATGGAAGAAGGGCACTTATACCCTATATATTCATTATTCTTTAGGCCACAAGTATTTAAACCAAGCAAGACTTGTCGAAGTTGTCAAATTGCACATCAGACACACGGCATTGTAGGCTAGCCGACGATGGCATGCATGCTACAATGACTTCTATCACCAGCACCTCAGCTTTAATGTTTTTATTATCATTTTATAAAATGTTTTACACAAATACCATAATATACCGTTCACCCAGGTGAAATGTCAGGATGCTATGAATAAATACTGCCCAAGCGTTGACCATTAATATTGGGCTGGGGACATTTGTTGAATTGTTGCAAATCCTGACACATTAGATGAAACTGACCTCCATTTTCAATTTCTAAAAAAGCTCCTGGTGTTACAAAGTGAACTCTTATATATAGATAGCTATAGATATAGTGCTATATCTAACTATATATATATATAACTATATCTCCAAACGTTTTCACTGAACAACGAGGAGAGCGCATAGTCGCTGGTAAGAGACAATCCAGAGATACCCCAGGCCACTCTCCGAGGTCACTCCGCTTGTGGCATTAATCTCTCTGTCCCTCTCTCTCTCTCCACTTCTCTCTCTCTCTCCCCTTCTCTCTCTCGCTCTCTCTCTCTCCCCTTCTCTCTCTCTCTCTCTCCCCTTCTCTCTCTCTCTCTCTCTCTCTCTCTCTCTCTCTCTCTCCCCTTCTCTCTCTGTCTCTCCCTCTCTCTCTCTCTCTCTCTCCCCTTCTCTCTCTCTCTCTCCCCTTCTCTCTCTCTCTCTCCCCTTCTCTCTCTCTCTCTATTTATCTCCCCTTCTCTCTCTCTCTCTCTCTCCCCTTCTCTCTCTCTCTCCCCTTCTCTCTCTCTCTCTCTCTCTCTCTCTCTCTCTCTCTCTCTCTCTCTCTCCCTCTCTCTCTCTCTCTCTATTTCTCTCCCCTTCTCTCTCTCTCTCTATTTCTCTCCCCTTCTCTCTCTCTCTCTCTCTCTCTCTCTCTCTCTCTCTCTCTCTCTCTCTCTCTCTCTCTCTCCCCTTCTCTCTCTCTCTCTCCCCTTCTCTCTCTCTCTATTTCTCTCCCCTTCTCTCTCTCTCTCTCTCTCTCTCTCTCTCTCTCTCTCTCTCTCTCTCTCTCTCTCTCTCTCTCTCTCTCTCTCTCTCTCCCTTCTCCCTCTCATGCAAGGGCGATGCCTGCTGGATATCAGGCCAGTGTGGTTATTGCAGCAATCAG
Source organism: Micromesistius poutassou (assembly GCF_964030765.1). NCBI lineage: Eukaryota > Metazoa > Chordata > Actinopteri > Gadiformes > Gadidae > Micromesistius > Micromesistius poutassou. The sequence goes on along the minus strand of NW_028177629.1, from coordinate 4,439 downwards.
AGGTCAGATGGTTATAGTGCTATCACAAGGAAGACGGAGAATCAATACCAAACTAACTGGAAACAAGTGGCAGGCTGTCTTACTGCCTCCCTGGTGGCGACTTGTCTGATTTATTATAGTTGTTAAGAAAGAAAATGAGGCAGAAGGGTTTCATTTAAAAGCTTATGCGGCTGTTTCTCGAACACCAACCCTTGACCTTCAATTGGAGAGTCAAACTCAGTGGAAATATCTTAGAGGAGCCCATGTGGGCACACGGTGGTGCCGATTCATAATTTAGTTTTATTTCACCGCTTCACGGTGACGTCAGAATGTAGCCGAATGTTGTTGTGGCGCCATCTGGTGTACTGACTAAGAATACACTCCAGATAGTGCTACGTAGTTGCTCATTTCTTTTGTCTGTTGTTGAGTTTTATCGTCTTAGGAGGACAGAGTTCCTCTATCCCAACAATTTTTTTTAATCTACGCCCATTGTTTGAAAGGTTAAAGCTGAGAAGCCCAAACCGGTCGAATGAGTTTCCCAAATGATTTATGGAAGGAAGTCAGTGATTCTTTACCTACAGCTGGGTGCTTTCAAGATGAGATCCTGTCTCTGACGTTGACTGTATCACAATGATTGACTTTACTCACTCACTACACCTCTTTTGCATACAACAATAAAAACATATGCAAACACACACTCACACGCATGCACACATGCATAATGCAAATACACTATTCATCAAACAACTGGCAATAGGCTTATAAATAATGTGAGCAAAAGCCATTCAAGGCTTTGCAGTTTGACTGGCTGGCTGTAAACTTCATAGGCCTAGTTATGTAATTGATGTTATGATTGCAATTGTCTATACAGTTTGAACACAGCTTTTGTTAGAAATAAGGGTTACTTTACAAACTTTCTCCATGTACCAGAAAATACATACATTTTTACTTATGTGTTAAGCAATGTGAAATGCTGCCTAATTAATTATATTACTAGAATTTTCAGCCATATTGTACACGCTTGCCAATCTTCAACCATCTTTATTACAGTAGACATCCGAAGCAAATCATTGTTATTTTGGTGATTTCAGGAAATTATTAATTAGGTGTTAACAAGACATTATATTTCATTAACCAATGAAACAGAACCATGAAAGGATTGTGTTGTCCCCCCCCCTCCAATTAACACGGGCATTTGATTTGAGTGGCCAAGCTCAGTCACTGAATGTGTTCTAAATCAGTCTTTAGACTGGGGCACGACCCACATGTGGGGAGATTTTAATTGGGTCGCCAAATAAATGTATATAAAAAAAATATATAAATTATATATATATATATTTTTTTTTACAGAAATACTTTGGCACTTTTTTGAGAAGGGTCCGGCTGCAGGCTTGGGCGTTTCCATCATGACACAAGAACACCCATTAGGTCTTCCTGGTAGCTTTTCACTGACCAATCACGAGTTTTGCAAGGCATGCTGGGTATTCTTCCCTTCCTTAATGGCAATTTTTAGTGATGGGAATTTCGGCTCTTTTTAGTGAGCCGGATCTCTTGGAACAAGAGCCGGCTCTTTCGGCTCCCAAGCGGCTCTTCATATTACAGCTTACTGTATACCTTTTATAACGGTGCCATGCCGTAATTCCGATGCTCATTTTGACACGTGTTGACCTTTGTGTTCTCACACTGATCAAAATGCATCCAAATGCTGCTTCTTTTCCTTGTCTCATTCATCTTGTACTCACACGCTCGCACTCGTCTCTCTCCTCTTTTCCTCCTGTCAGTCACAGGCAACGTGTATCGCTCATCGAAATCCCCGCCCCTCGCTGCTTGTTCACGTGATTAGTTGCTGGCTGCCATGCATGCGCCGGGACACGCATAGCACGCGTAGAACGAATGCATGTAGCACCCGTAGCGCGGGAGAACAAAAAAGACAACGGCTCGCGTTCGGGAGCCGACTCCC
>NW_028177630.1:0-12591 GCF_964030765.1 Micromesistius poutassou | reverse complement strand
CCCGCCCACCCGCATCCACACACACACACACACACACATACATGCATGTACACACACACACACACACACGTACAGACACACACACACACACACATACATACATACATGTGCACACATACACACACACACACACACACACGTACAGACACACACACACACACACACATACATACATACATGTGCACACATACACACACACACACACACGTACAGACACACACACACACACACACACACACACACACACACACACACACACACACACATAAAGACACATATGAACACGCACACACACAGACACGCACACACACACACACACGTGTGTGTGTACACTCGTACAGTAACACAGAGCCACATGCCACAAAAAGCATTAAAGATACCTGGTTAGAGTCACACAATTACACCCGGTAACACACTGTGACACACACAAAGATACATTTGAGCACACACACACACACACACACACAGACACACACACACACACACACACACACACAAGCAGCAAGTAAAATCCATTGACACACACAATTATAGAGAAACACAGCTGCATGCAGGGGCATGCGCACGCTCCTCTAAAAGCCTCTTCAAATGAAAACAATCATAAATTCCTGTTTTTCAGACAGGAAAATGGAGGGCTTGTGATTTAGTTCATAATTGCGTCTGATCTGAGGTTTGTCATCGTGTGTGTTTCTGCAGAACTTCTGCAGCGAGGCGGTGTGCTACTCAGAGATGATCACACGTAAGATCGAGAGGAACCAGCAGGGGCGTGACCATAAGAGCCTCACTGTGCAGGTACTGCCCCTGGGAGGACATCTCCAGACAGTGTGTGTGTGTGTGTGCGTGTGTGTGTGCATGCGTGTGCGTGTGTGTGTGTGTGTGTGTGTGGGTGCGTGTGTCATCACGACAGCAACACACAAACTTGCTCGTGGTGAATCCTCCGGCTCTCTGATTCTCCAGACTTTACACTAGGTCTACCCCGGCAGGGTAAAGTCTTTTTCATTATTATTCAGAGAATGCCTGGAATTACGGTGCATCTGTTTTTATTATCATCATCTTCATCGTCGGTGTCGTCGCCTGCCATCTCCCTGAGGCAGATTAGACGACGGTTGACCCGAAGGCCGTGTTCGCGATAGATGCGCGGGTGTGTGTTTCAGCAGCAATCCTTCGCACATCACAGTCAGAAGCAAAACAAACATCACAACGCGGATAAATCATTCATAATAAAGAGGTTTTTGCATTTGTGTAATTCCATGTGCACATAGTTTAGGTATTAAAGTTGTGAAGCGTGCGTCACTTTTTTAAAGGAATTAATGTATATTCGTAATTTACTTCTTATCACGTTATGAAGGGTTATCAAGGTGTGCATTGTTTAACATCAGAGAACGACGTTCCATGAAACATCGCACCTTTCTCACGTTGTTTCAACAGTCCTTCGACTCGCGTCTCTTCCCTTCAAGGCGATGCGATAGGGTGGAGTCTTCTTCCCCTCCTGGCTACGTAGCCAAGCGAGTGACCAATTACCCGACACTTACGTGGCCCGGCCAGTGACCGATCACGTCCGCTCGCGTTACGGCGACAGCGAGGCGACGGTGCAGACGAACGGAGCTTACGGACGTTCCGGACTTTGATGAATTATCTGACTTGAGAACGTGGCTAAAGTTTGATGATGTCGATGATGGTGATGACGACGATGTTGATGATGATGATTAATATCGAATAGTGAACATTGAACACAAACGTTACACCAACAAAACACCAAAACGTGACCGAGAGACCGCTCTCTCGAGCCGTCAGCACCTAAAAGCATAATAACCCCCGGCCTATACGCTTGCACTCCTTATGCTCCCCCTCCAACTCGGACTCTCCGTAGACCTGCTTTCTTCCTCCTTTGTTTTTCTTCACTGCTCCTTGTTCCCCCAACTCCTTCTACCTTCTCCCCCTCCCCGCCTCCCCCGCCTCCCCCGCCTCCCCCCTACTGCCTTCCACTCTTCCACCTCTCCTCTGCTGCTGCACCCACCTGGGGGGGGGGGGTCTCTCCATCTCTCTCCCTCTCTCCCCCTCTCTCTCCCCCCTCCCCCCCCCCCCGCACTGTGCTAGATGTGCATCGCCCTGAACAACACGGAGCGGGTGCGTCTCTTCCTGGGCCACCTGCCCCGGGACCTGGAGTGGCAGGTGGTGGAGCGGGCCATGGAGGAGTCGTGCGGGGCGGAGGGCAAGGAGCAGGTGTACAAGGCGCTGAACGGACAGCTGTACAACATGGACCTGGACCTGCAGCGGGAGGCGCAGCGGCTCATCACCCTGCTCACCGACAAGGTGTGTGGGGGGGGGCGGGGGGGTCTGTTCTGCTGGAGGGACGCCTACCCTGTGTGTGCAAATGCCTTTGCGTTTTTGTTTTTTTTGGTGGCTGTTTTTTTCGGCCCTCTGATGGCTTCTCCTGACGCCCGGGGTTCACGCTAGCTCTGTCCGTCGACGGATGGGGGCTTTTTGACGTATCCATCCGTTTTTCCCGGGGTTGTACTACAAAGGCGATTTCAGTGGACAGTGTGTTTGCGTGTATTTATTTGCATAACGCGATCTGATTGGCCGACGGATCCGTCGCTGCCTGAAAAGTTTGAACATTTCTCAACTTTTTGACGCAAGGCAACGGAGCCGACAGAACGGACAGAGGACCCACAATGCATTTCGAGAGCGCCCCCCCCATGCAAAGTCAATGAGATCCGTCAACGGGCGGATGTAGTGTGAACGCGGCGTCAGTGTCATCGTAGGGCAGACACAGGGGTCATCATAGGGCAAACAGAGGGGTCATCATAGGGCAGACACAGCAGGGGTCATCATAGGGCAAACAGAGGGGTCATCATAGGGCAGACACAGGGGTCATCATAGGGCAGACAGGGGTCATCGTAGGGCAAACACAGGGGTCATCATAGGGCAAACAGAGGGGTCATCGTAGGACAGACACAGCAGGGGTGGTAACACTGATTATCGGTCTGCTCCTCGTACGCACCAAGGTTTGGGTAGTAGACTCAACCGGCGAAGGTAACACACATGGACCCTTGTCACAGAGCCGTCACAGGAGGTGTGTGTGTGAGCCCCCCGACATTAACATGAGGCGGGCTGGCGTGCGTTAAACGCATGTGTGTGTGTCAAAGCTCCCTTGAATCTGCGTCGTCCACCGCAAGTCCACCGCAACCGTCGCCTGGCACGTCGAAATGAGCTGCACCACTAACGAGCGACATGAGCGGCACCTGCGGTCGTCCTCCCACGACGCCTCTGTCAGAACGGTCCAGTCGGTTTCAATGAGCAGAGGACAGGTGTGACACCGCGTCACCTAATCGGCAGGGGACCAGGCGCCCACATCAGACAAAGTAATGCAAGCGGTAGCATGTGTTTAACCGAGAGAGCGGGAGCGGTTCAATGCAAACCATTAAGTCCCACTATTAAGAAAAATACATTCCCTTGGTAGATTTTTAAATATATATATATATATATATATATTTAGGGATTGGGCTATATTGCTGTCACCCACTGGAATCGTACTTGGGAGGAGGGAAATAGGCAGAATTTTGGATTGACGCTACCTGGTTAACCACAAATGTCAGTAAGGGTAACTATTATCAACTAGCACTACATTGAACCTATAGAGGGCCATTTAGACTCATCCTATGTTGAACAGGTTGCTTAAACAGGGTTTTTACAAAGAGAGAGACCTGGTCAAGACAGACCAACGGCATACAATAAAACACACTAAAACATTGAAGCACATTACAATGTCAGTATCACTTCCTCATATGAATGCTTTTAATCATTTGATTTTGCTGTACTTGTTGTCTTTGTAATTCCTAGTCACCATAATAGTAGTAGTATCTGAGTGGAATTGTCGGGGAGAGGAAAGCCGTCGAAAGCGTTGTTGTTTCATGATTAAGATGTGCGATGTTATGCATAATTACATATAATCAGTGGAATAATTATGAATCGGATCTTCTGCGCGTCTGTGCCTCAGGCGGCATTACACCTTACAATGCATAACATGAATAATCCCCGGTACTGTGGTAGTAAATACAAGTCTGCTACCGAGTCGACGGCCGGCTCCAATCCGTTGAAGCCACACACAGGATGTTCTCATTCCGTGTTCCTCGTTGGCCCCATTACCTACATGTCCACACATCAGAAAGTCTCTCTCCATATGCTCTCTTGAATTGCACCCTTTCATAACCGTCACTTTCCTCCCAGATGCTCCCCGAGCTACGCCGGTACATCCAGCACATCAGCCTGTCCCCGGACTCCATCAACAACGACGAGGTAATGCTCTCGATCACGGTAGAGTCCTCCAATTTTCCAAGCCCTCCATTTTTTGCTTCCCTCTCCCTCCCCGCCCCCCCCCCCGCCTCTATTCAACCGCCAATCCTCTCTTCCAGGCGGTGGCTCCTCTCATGAAGTACTTAAACGACACCATGGTCATCTTCACCGAGTCCCTGGTAAAGGAGAATCTGACGAGGTAATTATTCCTGTTCCTCCTCCTCCTCTCCTCTCCACTCCTCCCCTCAACTCCTCTCCCTCTCCTCTCTCCTCCTCCCCTCCTCTCCTCTCTCCCCCTCCCCTCCTCTCTCCTCCTCTCTCCTTCTCCCCTCCTCTCCTCTCTCCTCCTCCCCTCCTCTCCTCTCATCTCTCCTCCTCCTCCCCTCTCCCCTCTGATCTCCTCTTCTCTTTGTATTCTACAGATTAATCATAATTAACCCCTTGTGACATCTTTGCAGAAAAAATTCTAACACATAATTATCTCATCCACTCTGATCACTTATGTGAAGCGGGGTTAAAGCAGCTGATTGGAAGGAGCAGAGTACAGGAAAGGAAAAACACACCAAATGAAATCAAATATATGTATTAGAATGGATCAAATAGATCAAAAGCCGGTGAATTAATGACATTATAAAACAGGGTACAAATAAATCAGTATAATCTATTCAATAAATAAATATGCAAATATATCTTTAGACAGCCATGATGAAAATAAGTGGTTGTGTGTGCCGGATGGGAGCCATGACAAAAAAATGTTAAATGGCTTTATTTCTCAAATGTCTCAAATGTGTAACACAGGGTTATTTTGAACAAATAAATGCTAACAACAATTATGTAGTCGGCATATACAGATATACATTTTTTTTTTTTTTTTTAAAGAGTCATCAATAAGGGCAACGATGGCCAAGAAAATGGCAGAAATAGCAGAGATATACACGAGGCTAGGCAGCCTTTCCAGAGACTGTGAGGATTGTGAGGAGACGGTCAGGGCCGCGAGGAACCGTGTGTGTGTGTGTGTGTCTGATGGTGTGTGTGTGTGTCTGATGTTGTTGTGTGTGTTGTTGTGTGTTCCCGGCCCAGGGTTCTCCAGAGCATGTGGAGCCTTCTCCTCCAGATGATCCTGGACACGGTAGCGGAGAACAGAGGCGTGCAGGAGGAGTTCTACAACCGCTTCCAGTACACGGTGGAGGTCAGTACACCCGGGGGAACACAGATCCCCCAGGGACCTCAACGTCTCGCCCCGCCGACGCGCTCGCCTGACCTCCCCGCCTGCTCCTTAATATGTAAATATATTCTATAGGAAGATTTCTTCATAAATGCCCTCACTCCTTTACCTGCTCCTTAATGACACGAATCTGATTACCCTGTGAGTCTCCCTGGATACCCAGCGTCTCCTTGGTAGAGAGAGAGCGAGAGAGAGAGAGACAGAGAGAGAGGGAGAGACAGAGAGAGAGAGAGACAGAGAGAGAGAGAATGAATATGTGAACTCTGTACTGAAAGGCTCATCATTATTCCCTGGCCAACATGAATCATCGAAATGTACTAAATAAATCTGCAGTCTTTTTCTCCCCGGAGTCCAGGCAGAGACATGCGTGTTGGTCGGGGTCAATGTTAGGCAAATGCATCCATCAAGGTGCGGGGAAAAACAGCGCTTCATGGATATTGGCAGTGGGCTCCGTGGGCGGACTGGGCCTTCTGCTTTGGCACATGATTATCCCATTAGGCTACATGGGGTTTCCTGTTAGCCTGATTGCTAGAATTCAGAAAAAAAGAAGACAGACAAACAAAATGAAAAATAAAAGGCGCCTGGACTGCTAAGTTGTTTTCCTTCCGTTCTTCGTACACACGGTTCTGTTTTTCCGTTCTTTATCGTGAATATTATTATCATGCCTGTTATTATTCCGATGTGCCCTACATGCAGACCCTGCTGCAGTTCTTCCACGCCGAGGGAAACGGTCTCACAATAGAGGACATGAAGAACTCGGACCACAAGGTATGTGGACGCGGAAGCCTCGCTTTCCCCGGGGGAAAACAACGGGCGATGTGGGTTTAGGACGTCATTGATTTTTCTTCTTCTTATTTGTGTTTGTCTTTCACTGGCTTTCCTCCTCCTCTTGTCTCCCAGGTCCTTGAAGAGGAGCTGAAGATGAACAAGTGCTCGTCCTCTGAGTTGATTGAGCAGTACTTCCTGGAGAAGATCTCCCAGCAGGTAACCTAACGCCCACCTGGGCCGAACCAGCATCGATCCATGAGAAAGCCCTGCGCTTGAGCTCTGAGCCACAGGAGTCTTCTTTTCCCCTTATGACCAGGTAGTACTCGAGTACCCGGCTGGAAAAATAATATCTAACCGTGGCTCTGGCATTAAAGGTCCCATGACGTGCCACCAGGTGTGAGTGTGATTACCCGTGATTAGCCGTTTTGAAAATTGGGCTCTTATGAAATCACAAATGGGCGTGTCCACCTAGGTGAGTGACGGATGGATGAGCAACGTTTGCTACGGTCCACTGGGTAGGCTGGTGGACTGATCTATCCAGCACACGTCCAGGTGGACACGCCCACTTGTTTTTCGAATCGGGCTTGTAACGGCTAATCACACTCACACCTGCTGGCACGTCATGGGACCTTCAAAGGGCATGAAGGGGAGCAGGGTCGGCTAGTGTTTAGGGTGGTCGACTCCCAAGCCAGAGGGTTCTTGGTTCTCACCCAATACTGTGTCTGCACTTGGAGTCGCCCTTGAACCAAAACGCCCACTCCCCCTACCTATGAATAGAAAACTCAGTAGCTGTCAGTGTAATCTGGAAAAAAAAAATGCTTTTGTAACCACAATGTCACTGTAATCTACCGTCATGGTACTTATCGAGCAGCCATTTCGGACGACAACAATCACGGTCCCCGTCGACCCTTTTTTTCCAGAGGACTCTGAAGCACACGCGCTTCGGCCGAATCAGTGTCAAGTGTTACTACGACGCCCCGGAGCAGCGCCTCACCGTGGAGATCCTCCACGCCGCTGACATCATCGCCCTGGACGCCAACGGTACTGGAACCGTTTTTTTTTACGTTTTTTTTTATTTTTAGTAAAATGTCGCTTTGAGTCGAGTCCTCGTCCAGACTCGGTGACCTCGTCCAGTCCTTCGGTTCGTAAACGTGCTTCTCTGCTCGGCGTGCGCTAGGTCTGAGCGACCCGTTCGTCATCGTGGAGCTGTGTCCCCACCACCTGTTTCCCCTGGCCAAGAGCCAGCGGACGCAGGTCAAGCTGAAGACCCTGCACCCGGTCTTCGACGAACTCTTCCACTTGTGAGCTTTGTTTCCTTTCCCCCTGTCGTCTGCTGCACAACAGGCTGTTGCTGTTTATTTGACTAAATTTGGTATTTCGATATTTTTTCTCTCTCTCTCTCGCTCCCTCTCTCGCTCTCTTTGTCTCTATTGCGTTCTCTCACGCTCTATTGCTCTCTCTCTCTCTCTCTCTCTCTCTATTGCTCGCTCTATTGCTCTCTCTTTCTCTCTCTGGCATATACACACTCTCTCTCTCTCTCCATCTCTCTCTCTATCTCTCGACCTGCTGCACAATAGGGTGTTGCTGTTTATTTTACCAAATTTGGTATTTAGATCTTTTTTACCTGTAGCTCTTTCCGTGCACAGAGACAATGCGGTGCGATAGAAAGTGTCTTACATTTAAAGAAGAAGATAATGTCCAAGTAAACGAATGAGCCAAAGTCTTGGGTAGGGTTTAAGCTGTAGTGATGAGCAGAGAGGCAGTCGACCTGAAAGCCCCCACACCAGTGGAACGTTTTGACAGCCTATCAATAAAGAACGACCCCCAAAGCACTTGTCAACGTTTTTTTCTCCCATTTCCTCTTCCTTTGTGATTTGCAACCCCCCCTCTAGCCAAGTGAGTCCCGAGCAGTACAGACACAGGTTTGCGTGTCTGACCTTCACCGTCATGGACTACGACTGGCTTTCCACCAACGACTTTGCCGGGGAAGCCTTGGCCCCCCTCAGTGACTTCTGCTGGCCGGGGCGACCCAACGCCTCTGCGACCGGCAAGAGTGTCCAGCCGGTCATCCTGCACCTGTCCCGCAACAAGCCCAGCGGTACCACCACCACTTTGTGGTTCATATTTAGTTTCGTTTTTTTTTTTAACTCCTGTCTTTAGTCTTTTAATCTCATGTAAAGTGTCTTCAAGCACTGAGAAAAAGCGCAATATAAATTCATAGATAATGTTTTTTTATTGTTATTGTCGTTATTATGTGGGCTCGGTGGATCAACCGACATATAGGCCATACGCTTTTTAGCGGTGTCCTAGGCAATGTGTTCTTTCCCTCTTTCTTTGCTGTCTGTCTTCACTGTCCTGTCCATAAAGCCACCAAAACAAGCACATACTAAATTAAAAACTGACACATACAATACATATACCGGAGCTATCCACAACTATCTAAGTCCAAAGCACAAGGCTGTGTCGGGGGGGCAGACAGTAGGAATTGTTTTAAAACATTTGTGTCCCAAATAAACTTTTGTTTATTTTCCCAAGCTTGGGAAAGAAAACGAAATGCTTTCATGCACCGTTATAATAGAATTTATAGTTACATTTTCAGTCGCTCTACATTCAATAACACGCAAGTTTAAGCAAGCATTCCGATTGGTCAATTCCCATTCTCGAGCGTGTTTAAATGCCTGATGAAAGAACGGACAAAAAGATTGTGCCTAATTACAGAAAGTATTGCTACGCTAACTAGCCAAAACTACTTTCATGAGCCTAGTTTCCATAACAACGTTCAACTGACCAAGAGTCGGCTATCGTTACTATAGGAACTATTTTCTGATGGAGATGAACTCGGACAGAAAGCTTGAATTTGAGGGCAAATGAACCCACAATATGAAAAAAATTTACAATATCGTTGATAATGAAGATGGTTTGTGTTATTGAATCGCAATCTTACACTCAATGGCGTTCTTGAATGTCGTTATTGGTACTTGAAGCACAGGACTTAGGAACTCAGCACAAGCGCCTCATTCCTACGGCTGTGCTTCGCGTACCAATAATGACATTCAAGAACGCCATCTTGTGTAAGATTGCTTAATTGAAGTACAGAGCGGAATTCTGCTTTAGGCTTAGAATGTGCTTTAGGCTTTAGACTCAAATATAGAAAGGAGGGGGGGGGGGGATTCTCAATCCTTATGTCAGGTGTTGAATCTTCAATCATCGCTCTCCCCCCCCCCCCCCTCTCCTCCTCTCATCCAGAGAAGCCAATCATGAGGATGCTGGAGGCGCGCACGGGAGACAGGGAGGCGCAGGAGTTGGTCCGCCGGCTGAAGGAGATCGAGAAGTCCATGGACGAGGAGTAAGGGGAGTAAGAGGAGTAAGGAGAGTAAGAGGAGTAAGAGGAGTAAGAGGAGTAAGGGGAGCAAGAGGAGTAAGAGGAGTAAGGGGAGCAAGAGGAGTAAGGGGAGCGAGAGGAGTAAGAGGAGTAAGGGGAGGTGGCGGGTCCCTCCTGTGGCTCTCCTCCGCAGTACGGCTTGCCGCTCCGACCCGCGTTTCGTGACCACGTGCTTTTGTACTTTGTCGTAACACGTATGCAATATATATGACGTTTTCTTTGTTTTTCGTTTCTTATCGGAATCTATTGTGCGTGCAGTCATGATTATGCCAAAATGACCGCCACCACCACCACAAGAAGAAAAAGAGGTGAGACGGCCAGGGTGGTCGCCGTTCTCCGGAGATTGTGGAAGTTTAGCATCCCCCGTCACTGTGCATTTCTCTCTCCGGCGTCTCGGCTTGAAACTATATTCGAGAATCTAGTGACTAGTTGATACTGAATGTTACTACTCTATTTTCTTTTTGTAACGAGTTCATCGTTATCTCTGTCGTTTGTACGATCTTTGATATAATAGATTTAACTATTTTGTGGCGGTAGCTTACATGGAACAGTATTATTCTCAGTAAGTATTGAATCTATACCTCATACACGCTCATGAGTCGCGAAGAAACATTCCACGGGACACTAACAAAAACACATTTCTGAAGTTGCACATGGAACTGACTGACCCAGTATTTACCTACTCAGAAGATCTTAGTAAACAGATTCCTAGAGGATAACGATATAGCAGGGGTTTTTGGCAGGAGAAACCAGAGGTTCTTTCTTTGCCCTTTGTTAATCACAATACTAAAGGATGGATTGTCATTATTTCGAAAGCCGCTCTATCAGCTGAAGTGGCTGGAGTGGAAGAAGCCATGGATCTCATTCAAGATCACACGCTTGTGTAGCAGCTTAAAGTGCGAGCAACAAAGACATTTGTTTGCTGTAGAAGCTCTTTTTGAGAATGCCAGAGAGCACGTGGGTAATCGGTTTATTATAATTTTGTCCTTTAACTGGACCTAACACAACGGTTTAATACGATAAGGCATGTGAGCATTGGAAATGCTTGCACGCCATTTAAATGCAGTGTAAACTGGTTGAGGATTTTACGCACAAAAGGCTTCTTGAAAGCAGATATTTCCTTATGTTTACAAGTGAAACATGATGACCATAATTCATTTTAACACATGATTACCTGCTAGCGATTTTGTTGAAAGCACAACATATGTTTCTCAAGCTCACAAGAAACCATGGCTTCTATTGCTTTCCAGACAAAGTAGCAATGGATTTTTTTTTTTTATCAATAGCAGCTTAGCTAGCATGCTAACAGTATATTAGCTTGCAAAGTTTTACTGTTTATGATGTAGCATATGCAAGCAAAGAAAAAATAAATCCGAAAAATAAAAAAAGAAATTAAAAGAAAGTCAGCAGAACAACAAAACATCGACATGAGGTGTTTTAAAGTATTTTTTGTTTATTTTCAGTTTTATTATATTATGGTTGTTTATTGTTTTAATAATCACTATTGTATTAAATCAAGACAACAATGATTGGTGGGGAAAATGTGTCTCTGTATCAATGGTTAAAGAAGTAAATAAAAAGTAAAGATTAGAAATGTTTACAAAATGACAAGCCCCCCCCCCCCCCCACAATAAAATAACTGGGCTTTTTATGTACCTATATAGTCGTCATCAACAAGGTATCATCAACAATATTGTATTGTAGCAAAGAGAAACCATTAGCATCTTGCAAATCAATATGTCATCACTTAATTGTAGCTGCTGTAGTAAGCAGAGGGTGTACAGTGTGATGTATGTGCCCTGTGAGTGCCTACTGTCCTAGAATGTTCCGATGGTAAAAAAAAAAAAAGTGCATTAGTTAATTTCTTTGAAAAGAATGCATTTGTTGTTTTCTTTGTATGTTTATTTGTTTACTTTTTATAAGATCTTTGGTAGATTATTTATTTTTTTCAATGAGGATTTCAATGCAAATTAATGAAGAAGAACCTATCATGCAAATGATATAATTACCGAGACTTTTACAATTATTCAGGTGACCTAATTAGCAGCCTTGTCAGTTGTTTACATGAACATCAATCTGCTTTTAATAATCTAAAAAACTACAAAACTTTTCAGCCTTGGAAAATGGGCTTAAACAAGATTTGAATCGTCCTTTTAATAGAAGTAATGCTACTTTTACTATTGAAATGTATTTTACAAAATGATATTATCCTACAAAATGTAAAAGTTAGTGGCAGTTGTTGGTCACAAGGCAAGTTATGAATTCAGCATATATATATATATATATATATATATATATATACATGTCCAAGGACATCCACGTATGATACTGTTTCTGAAAGTCCATTCTAGACACTTTGTAGGCCTTGATGGAGAGAAAAAATACAGCTGTATTTGTAAAAGCAACAGCAAGGACACCAAACTGTGAATGATTCAACTCTTTTAAACACAGCTCGTCGTGCTATTACCGTCAGTCTTTCAAATTATAAGATATATTGCTATGATTATGGAGTTTGTTTTCACTGTCTCAAAGTTTACGGACCTGTGACGTTTCCTCCAAATCCAAGCAGTGTCATCGACGTGTAATTGTTCAAGTAAATTATTTGTCCATGAAGTATAAATGACTTGTGTTGCTGTTAACTGGATCATTACTCTGGGAGATATATCTTTGTTGACCTTGAATAAAGATTGTATTTAAAACACCACTCTACTATTTGTGTACTTCATAAGTGGATGACAAGGAGTCTGCATCTGCTGGGAGAGATTCAATCCATCTTCATAAATAATCCAAAAATGAAATCAATAACGTTTTCCGAGCAGCTGTTGCCGTTCTACTCAATGTCTGACAAAATTGTCTATTTTTGTGAGTTCTCTTAAATAAGTCCTCTCTTCCCTTCCTGTATCTCCTCTCTGTCTCTGCC
>NW_028177631.1:0-1000 GCF_964030765.1 Micromesistius poutassou | reverse complement strand
TTTAAACGTTTAAAGGATAACAGCGATTTGGTCTTCTGTAGATAACATTGACTTGTTCCAGAAATTCCACAGAGTGCCTACTCCCACACTATTGGATTCATTATTGGCACTTAGCGTTGTGGGAATAATTTATGAATCTGAATTCTCAACTACAGCAATTATCCTCGCTTTCCAGTTGGTGTGGTGGTAACAAGGCTTTTTCACTGCTCCCCAAAAAAGGTGGATGTGTGTGTGTGTGTGTGTGTGTGTGTGTGTGTGTGTGTGTGTGTGTGTGTGTGTGTGTGTGTGTGTGTGTGTGTGTGTGTGTGTGTGTGTGTGTGTGTGTGTGTGTGTGTGTGTGTGTGTGTATATCTCTCCTGGGGGTTCTTTCAGCACTAGTTATCAAGCAAGGGGAAACCATTCCTTCAACTCCTTAGGGAATGAAACGCTTGATTTTTTTTTCTTTTTTATCTGGATCACACGGTGATTATCTGTCTTAAACTTGCGGTTAGTGATCTGAATGTCTGATGAGGAACATACAACGTGACTACGGAACACACCACCCATTTTGTTCTGCCTTTAGCAGTTCAAAAACGTTCTATGAGGCTGAACTCCATCGTCATTGGCCGAAATGCCCCCATAAATGTGTGTGTGTGTGTGTGTGTGTGTGTGTGTGTGTGTGTGTGTGTGTGTGTGTGTGTGTGTGTGTGTGTGTGTGTGTGTGTGTGTGTGTGTGTGTGTGTGTGTGTGTGTGCACGTGTGTGTGTGTGTGTGTGCGTGTGGCTGTGTGTGTGTGTGTATGTGTGTGTGGCTGTGTGTGTGTGTGTGTGTGTGTGTGTGTGTGTGTGTGTGTGTGTGCTTGTATGTTTATGAGTGTGTGTGTGTGTGTGTGTGTGTGTGTGTGTGTGTGTGTGTGTGTGTGTGTGTGTGTGTTCCTGTGTGTGTGTGTGTGTGTGTGTGTGTGTGTGTGTGTGTGTGTGTTTTCCTGTGTGTGTGTGTGTGTGTGTGTGTGTGTGTGTAT
>NW_028177632.1:0-6943 GCF_964030765.1 Micromesistius poutassou | reverse complement strand
ACCGTGATTGGTTTGTCGCGCGCCCCGGGAACGCTACTGTCCCAGTTTTTCATTAGCATCAATCACTGTAGCGAGCGGTTCCAGCAAAGAAGAAGAGCTGGAGGGGAAGGAGGAAAGGAGGGCAGAGAGGCGGGGGCGGTGGGCATGACAACAACAAACTGAAAAAAAAAATGAAAAAAGCCTGGCACTGGGAGCTCGCTGGAGACATCTTTTGCCCCGCCTCGTCAGAGTGATTGACAGGCCTGATAGACGCTGACTCGCCAGTCAGACCCTCTCAATCAGAGAGAGGGGTCGGGGCTGACAGAGGAGGGCAGGTAGGACGCACACACACACAAGCACACACACGCACAGACACACACACACACACGCTTACAAATATGCATATGTAAAGCCCATCAAATCTAGTCACATTTATAATGCATAGTGTGTAGCTAGGGAATGTTTGGTCCGGCTGTATTTTGGTGGGGTAACAATTACAATTACACAAACAATCATTCCAATATCTCTGCTGTATATAAGTTTAACTCGCCATACGGTAGTCAATCTTATAAACCACATAGGATGACAGCTATCGGTCTCAATATATGTCACAGAGAGACGTGCAAACTGTCAAATAAAGTTTATAAATATAGTATTCTAAATTTAGGTTTTACCGAAATGTCTAAAAAAAGCATTTTGACAAGGCTGTGATAATGCACGCTCCTTAAGCTGAACCTCAACTTTATGTGTGGTTAGAATTGAAATTTGGAGACATATTTAAGAAACATGTCAATGTCAATATGTCACGAGAGAACTGTAGAGCCGTATACCGTCAATTGTTGTTGACGGTCAAAACACATCAGCGTGATTTTGACAAGTCTGATTTCCAACAAAGGCACAGAGAAGGCGGCTTGATGTCACAGTTGTAGTTTTCAGTGTTTTTCATAAAGAATCAAGTGTGAATGAGTGGCTGCTGCTACACATCACCTGAAACGCGCGTAAAGCTCTGTTCCTTACGATGCAGAGGGCGTGCTTGGAGAACGGGGACGGGACCAGGGCGCTTCCTACCTGCTGCCGCGTTGGCGCTGGCCGGGGGGCCGTTGGCGGGGGAGATGGGCCCGGAGCCCGACCGCTGGGAGTGCTGGGACTGGGTGGAGCCCGCCGGGGAGCCCACCGGGGAGGGGGACGGCCCGCCCGGCTGCCCCGAGAGGTGAGGCGAGGCGTGGGGAGAGAAGGGGGACCGGGCCGGGTTGCTGGTGCCCCCCGGCTCGCCCTGGCTGCTGCTGCTGCTGCTGCTGCTACTGCTGCTGCTGGGGGGACCCCCACCCCCGCCGCCACCGCCACCACCACCACCACCACCACCACCAGCAGCTCCTCCACCAGCTCCACCAGCACCACCACCAGCACCACCGGCGACAGCAGACCCGGGAACGACCTCCGTCCCTGTGGGAAGGTCATCGATGGAGCCTGACAGGTCCTGGAACACACACAGGAGAACACAAAGAGTGAATTAAACATAGGATACTTGTATTTTATGTCATACCGCGATATGAGAGCTAACTTGCTACAGTTTTAAATGAATGCAAAAGAGAACCTCCCTAATGCTCCAACAATTAAAGCAAATTACAGAGAAACAAAGGGACACTGCAATTTCACTATCATTCAGCGGTTTAACATCAGGTGCTCAGGTGAGTGAACAGCACTTATTAGCACGGCACTGAATGTCCTCATAAGAGAAATGATTTTTGCACTGAGTGAACCACCAGAAGTTTATGAATGCCTGTGTCGAATAACCTTTAAATACAGCCACTTAGGCGCATATAAAAGTAAAAATACAGCATGCAACCACAAGTGAACCATTTCATTTTAGGCTTTAATTCCTTCTATTCCTTTTTTTGGGTCTCAAACCAGACTACACCTGTTTCCCCTCTTGTCAAGCGGCGGCCCATTGACACAGCAGCGGTGCGGTGCGGTCGTACGGGGCGCCCTTAATACGGCTGAGGAGACCAACATTAGCCACAGAACAGCCCATTGCACTGCCCGCTGCGGTGGCAGTGAATGGTAATGGGCCTTCATTCAGGCCAAGGGTTAGCTCATATTACTGCTCACATTCCCTGCGGTGAGCAAGGAGGTGTGTGTGTGTGTGTGTATGTGTGTGTGTGTGTGTGCACTTCAGTGTGTCTGCGAGTGTATTTGAAAGTGCGCGTGTGTGTGTTTCTGCACCCGCTAAGAGGGTATTTCCCCAACCAAATTGATTCCAGGGAATCCCAACCGATCATGATGACAGAACATGGACTTGAGTTGAAAAAATAAAGTAGGTGTGTGGTTGGCTGTGTGCGTGCGTGTGCGTGTGTGTGGGTGTGGGTGTGGGTGTGCGTAAGAGTGTGTGCATGAGTGTGAGAGGTTGAGAAAGGGGGGGGGGAGGGGGGGGGCAGACAGGGAAGGAGATGAGAACAGGAATAGAGAGCACCACTAGATGTGATGCAATTGGATGCGATGGCTTATTCTTAACACACACACACACACGACATGCACACACAGACGGACTGTGTCCCAGCTGTATTGGCACACTGGGGTAGTCACCCTGCCGTGACCCTGTATGTTTCTCTGGGTGGGGGCAGCTTGGAGGGGAGGGGGGTGGGGAGGCATCAGACACACCACCTGCTGTGTACCTGGCCCCGTTAACCCCTTCCCCCATTACCACTGCCTCAGCCATGGAGCCCAGGGACCTGACAATGACGAGCCCTCTCTGAGACAGACGCCGTCTCCCTCCAACAGCGCCTCCGACTCAACTCATTGGAGGAGACCCCTGAATCTGACCTCACGTACGACAACAAAAAAAAAAAAAAAACGATTCATCTAATTATACACACGAGTGCAGATAAGAACGCGAGATGAGGAGAGAGATACGCCCCGGCATGAGGACGCACCCAAGGACAGCGCACTACACTCCAACAGTCTAATCGATATTGATATGATGCTGCACTGCCGTTACCGCCACCGTCTTTCTTCGCCAGCCTCTCCACCTGCCGCTATTTTTAAAAAAAGAGAGAGAGCGAGCGAGCGAGCCACCAGCAGCGCCACCGCCGCCGCCGGCGGAGCAGACGAGCTGTCTGGCTGCGGCGCCATGCAGCGCGCGCGCTTGTGGCGTCTCTCCGCCGGGCTGAACCCTCGGCGTCTGTCGCAGCGTTCCTTTGTTCGCCGCCGCCGCCGCCGCGCCTCGCCGCCGCCCAGGCGCTCCTCTGTGCCCGCCAGTCGCTTGTCTCTGCCCACGCTAGGCCGAGCACACACTCTCTCCCCTCTCCCCCCCCCCCCCCCCCCCTCTCCCCCAGCCCCCCCGCCCCCCCCCCGCCCCCCCCCCGCCCCCCCCCCCCCCCCCCTCCTTGTCCCTCAGCCAATCAGGTCGCCCGGTTCGGCGTGTCGCTCTGTCTCCACCAATCGGGCCGCGATGTTATTCTCAGCGGAGACCACCCTGGGAGTGTGCCATTTGACACGGCGGGTTCCTGACGGGCTGGGGGTAGCCATGGCGACGGCTTTTTCATAACGCGGGGAGCTAGCTAGTGGAGACGCACAGCGTGGCTGTTAACCCATGGGCTAATTGTCTGAATGGATGGTAATAATTGCATTTCCCCCTAATTGCGCTGCCATTGCCAATGTTTCCAGTGGCAGTTTACGGGCGGGAAAAAAGTGGGTACCAGTAATTTGCTTAGCGATCGCGAGCGCACTTTGGATTACACACCCACTTGAGTAAGGCAATGTGGCTAAGAACCATAGCCGCACCGGTGGTAACCGACGACGGAAAGGCTAAGCTAACGCTCACCATCTATTTCCCATTATACGGGGAACGCAAAACACGTGTCACACGTGTGTGTGTGTGTGTACAACCCGTGGTGTGGGATCACTGCATTGTACGTACAGTCATAACATACCATACGCACGCACGTCGTTGCATGATGCGCGCGCCCGCTGTTTCTAAGCACAGCGCTCGTCGGGGCCCGCTGAGCATTGGGGTACCTGGTGAGTGCGTGCTGAACGGTAATGTGGAGAGCAGCAGAGCCAGACAGCCATTCAGTCGGGCGCTTGCTGGGCCCAAACGCCCAACAATCTGGGGCCCAATCCAAAGTGGCCCAAATCCAATTTGTTTGGCTCAGGGCTGCAAATTGCTCTGTGCATTGAGTCTCCAAATAGCTGTCAACCGCTCCCGCTTGGTGTCTTGTATTGCTTAATTCGCTCCTGGAGCATGTAATTGTCATAATAAGAAAAATATTGAGGTGATAATAAGCACTTACTTTGAAATGCACCCCCCAACCGTATAGACACACACACACACACACAAACACACACACACACACACACAATAACCACACACATACGCACAAATACACACTCACTAACACAAATGTACACACACACACACACACATAATGGTCCGTGGTCGCCATCGAGACATTTCACACAACATTGGAGAGGCAGTCGCTTGTGACCCCTCACCTCGCTGGCGTAGCCGTTTATTTTCTCTACGTACATATTTCTCTCCCTCTGCCCAGCTCGCTCACTTCTGTGTGTGTGTGTATGTGGGTCTGTGGCTTTGTGGGTGTGTAGTTGTGTGTGTGTGTGTGTGTGTGTGTGTGTGTGTGTGTGACGTGGGTACGTGGGTGTGTGTGTGTGTGTGTGTGTGTGTGTGTGTGTGCATCCGAGCATGAGTGTGTGCACTTGTGCGTGTTGTGTGTGTCTGTGTGGCAGGCTCACTGTGTGCTGGGCTGTCACAGTGAGACATGCTTGAGCACTGACATTGTTGATGGGACAGCTGAGGAAAAAGTGTGTTCACAGACACACACACACACACACACACACACACACACACACACACGCACACACCCTTACCCTAGCTGATTTTTTTTTCTCATAACGCCCACATTTGTACACACACACACACAGACACACACACACCCACGCACACACAGCCGGCGTTATCAGCAGGTTACGGTGTGTCAATGTGAATCAGGGAGCTGTCATTTCCTCCCAACCCCAGCGGTGCAGCTCCTGCTCTGCTCCCGCCCCACACTGGGAATTCATCAAAGCTGCTCGGGTAGCAGAGAGAGGACGCGTGTGTGTCTCTGTGTGTGTGTTCGTGTGCATATAAAATCACATGGTCTAAGTGCTTAGTCTAGACGTGGAGGGCGACTAGAGTGGTCGCAACATTTCTTCCCCCCCCCCCCCCGGAAGTTTCTCCGCAGGGCCAATGCCTAGACATCGGTAAGCACGGCTGAGAGGTTTAACCCGTTCAGCGGAAGACTGAGTCTCGAGCTCCAAACACAGTGAGTCACGGCCGCTGAGCCCGGCCACTAGACTGGGCAAGAGAGGAGAGAGACACACACAGTGCTCCTCGCTCAAACCCGTCAGGGAGATAAAAGCATTGAGATGTGACTTATCTGCAAAGGATGAAGTGTTAAAGGTACACTGCCACACATTTAGGCGGTTCTGTTAAGATCCAATAGCCATACTGTGTCTGCAAGCGGTTGAGGCAATATTTATTGCTTTATTATCTGTTTTTGAAATTCTCAAGTTAAAAAAAAACATAAAATGCCCCTAGAAGGATCGTCTACTCATGCACATGGGAGTGAATAGTGTGAGCGACAAGGTCAATTCTTAAGTGGAAATGTTACCGTCAGCTAACAAATGGTAAACATGTTCTTATTTCACTCAAGGGTTGCGCTACTGCACTTTAGTGCTGGTGAATCGAGAAATGAATTACAATTTCAACTTTGTGCACTCAGCTCGAGGCTTAGCACTATCTGGGAATCTCAGAGTGTTCCTTTAATCAAGAAATGTGGAGTTATTGGAGTTAACGTGGAGTTACTGCACTCAAATGTAATTTGAGTGCAGTTTTAAAGTACTACACTCAAATTAATACGTAAGCATATTCTCCATTTCCAAGCCTGTTAGTATTTTAAATATACATGAGCATTTTTGTGTTGTTAGGTTTGGGTATGGGGATGTGCGTCCACACAATGCACAGTGTTCAAGCGGTCGTATAAACAATGCATAAACGATACATAAAGTATACATAGATCTAAAATAAGAATACAGGCACCGTGTTCATATTTACGTATGCATGCATTAGCCTCTTTCAATGGGCCAGTGGTAAAAGCCATTATCCATAATAATAAAACACATTAATGTACCATTTTTTACGAAACGTCACAGAGTGAAAAATGAAGAAGAAGAAAAAAATAAAAAGGGCTCCTCAGAGGCCTTTGGACGCTAGATTTGTTCTCTGCGTTGCTCTCTCTGGGTAAATAAGATGATGTAAACTGTAATTACCTCTAATAGCCGTCTATTGTTGGCCTGAGGGCCGGTGCCTCTAATGTCCGTGGCTCGCTCCTATTTATTTATTTCTTCTTTTTGGGTCTTTTTTTTTCTGCGTGTTATTTTTCTTGGAGTAATCGGCTGTAGGCGGCTGTATGCTTTGCCGTCTTTTACGGCGCGTCGGGGACTAAGTGGAAATGCTATTACACAGAGATGGGTTTTATTCTGTTCCCCCGAAGCCGTCCATTGAGGCAGAGTCCAAATGAAATGTAATGCAAATGAACTTGAATGGACTGCTGTCTGCTGGCTTCCTGTTTGCCTGGGAATGTGTGTGTGTGTGTGTGTGTGTGTGTGTGTGTGTGTGTATGTGTGTGTGTGTGTGTGTGTGTGTGTCGATTCTGGCAATGCAGGACATTGCCTGCATATGCACATGTTTGTGTGATTTGAACCACACAGGCCTATACTAATGATGCCCCATGTTGAATGTTGCCTCTAATACCCTTCATTAAATTCCACAGAGCGGTCAAGGAGATGTTCTTTCTTTAACTTAACTTAGCCACAACAACATCGACAGCTTGGATCATGATCATCATAAACAATACTGCATATTAGAGTGATATTAATGATAACTTTGAGCAATTATGAGGTTGACGAT
>NW_028177633.1:0-9284 GCF_964030765.1 Micromesistius poutassou | reverse complement strand
GTCACTTGCTTTAAAGCTTGTCTTTAAAAGAGTGAAACAAGAACGACAGCGATAGTTAAAGGATAGGGAAATGTGTTGCTATTGCTGGGTAAAGAAATAAAAACGTCCGCCTGAACTTTGTTGACTGATCCGTGGGTTGGGGGTACTTGGGTACTTCACCATTCTCCCAAACAAAGACGTAACAATGGCATGATGTGGGGGAAAAAGCAGATAAAGGAGAGGTGGAGAGAGGGTGAGACGAGGGCTGTGTGGTGTACGCACATTGTGTTTCAATCTCCCTCGTTTGCTCCTCACCAGCACCGGTCAACAGCGCCAGGAGCAGCTGTTTGTGCCTGGAACCAGATTTAGTTAAAAAGCAATATTTGCCGTTTGCTGGCGAGAATTGCCTTTGTATCCCTGCAGAGCTCACCTCGGCATGAACGCGGTGTCGGGATGCTGTGGGCGGACGCATTGATATCAGACAGTCGTGCTTCACGGCAACAGTTAGCGGCAAGACACAAATGGTTATGTAATCCAGAAACAGGAGACAATGCGAGGTTTAGTACAATTGGTTACCGTTACCATTGTTTACCATTTAGACCACGGGATCATCTGGGCTCATCACCAATGTTGTTTACTTAAACCCTGATGATGAATGATGCTGGATATGATCAAAGATGATGGAATGATCAAAGATGGATGGCTGGATGATTACCAAACAAAACACACACAAACTATATATATAATATAATATAGAAGTATATACAGCATATACAAGTTATAAGTTAATGGTTTAGTGGTATCTAAGTTTCTATGATATTTATTATAGTTTTAAGTTTACGTGGTATCTAAGTTTCTATGATATTTATTATAGTTTAAAGTTTACGTGGTATCTATGTTTCTATGGTAGGTATTATAGTTTAAAGGTGTGACGGTATCTACATTTCTATAATAGGTATTACAGTTTGAAATTGTGATGTATCTAAGTTTCTATGGTAGCGATTATACTTTAAAGCTCTAGTGGTATCTAAGTTTCTATGGTAGGTATCAAAGTTTAAAGGTGTGATGATGTCTAAGTTTCTAAGTTTCTCTTAGATGTATCTAAGTTTCTATGGTAGCGATTATACTTTAAAGCTCTAGTGGTATCTAAGTTTCTATGGTAGGTATCAAAGTTTAAAGGTGTGATGGTGTCTAAGTTTCTATGGTAGGTATTATAGTGTAAAGGTTTAGTGTCTACTTTTCTATGCTAGTAGTTATAGTTTAAAGGTGTCCTGGTATCTAAGTTTTTATGGTAGGTATTATAGTTTAATGGTCTAGTGGTATCTAGGTTTCTATGGTAGGTATTATAGTTTAAAGGTCTAGTTGTATCTAAGTTTCTATGACAGGTATCAAAGTTTAAAGGGTTAGTGGTATCTAAGTTTTTATGGTAGGTATTATAGTTTAAAGGTGTGATGGTAGGTTCCAATGGTAGGTATTATAGTTTAAAGGTGTGATGGTTCCTACGGTAGGTATTATAGTTTAAAGCTGTGATGCTTCCTATGGTAGGTATTATAGTTTAAAAGTGTGATGGTAGGTTCCTACAGTAGGTGTTTGAGTTTAAAGGTGTGATGCTAGGTTCCTGCGGTAGGTGTTTGAGTTTAAACATAGACGTATTCTCCGTCCAGCAGGTGCCGCCTCTAAGTGATGCTGACAAGTGGAGACGTGTGCATGCGGTCTCCGGGGGCAACAGACAGCTTTCCTCTGTCCTCGTCTTGTCCGTTACACACAGGGACCACTACAGCCCACTGCCCTCCCCCCACTCTCTTGTTCGTATCACACAGAAGGGACAGACCCCCCCCCGGCCCCCCCCCCCCCCCGCCCCCCCTCACTCGACCCCTTCCCTCTCTGATCTCCAGGCTGTGACAATCATCTGAACCTGCCCCAAGGCTATCTTCAGACTGACACCCAGAATGAGAGAGAGAGAGACAGAGACAGGGGTGAGGGGAGAGGGATATAGAGACAGACAGAGACAAGGGGGAGAGAGAGGGATGGAGAGAGGGAGCAAGTGAGTTAGAGAGAGAGACAGAGACCAGGGGTTGAGAGGGGGATGGAAAGAGGGGGCCAGAGAGTTAGAGAGAAAGTGAGAGATGGGGAAAGGGATGGAAAGTAGAAGGAGACAATTTTGAAGAATCAAAACAAGATTAGGCATGTGATCAAGAGAGCAATAGAGAGAGAAAGAGGAAACAATGGGAAGAAAATAGTGATATCAGGGAGAGAAGTAGTTCAAAACAGATCTCGGCCAAAGCCGGGAAAGAGAGAGATAGAGAGAGAACATGGGAGACAGAGAGAGAGAGAAAAGGTTCAACCAACACCCTCCTCTGAAGTCGAAAAATGGACAGTTTTGCAGTAATGAAGACGGGAAAGAGAAAGAGGACAGAAGAAGCGGCAAAGCCGTTGTTTTCCAGGTCGTCTCCATTAACCTTTACCTCCAGCTGGGACGCAATCTGTACAGAGCTGTTCAACAAACCGCGGGCCCCGATACCTCCCGTGGACTGGACCAGGAGCAGGGGACCAGACACACAATAACAACTGAACAAAATCATGGAGTCAACGCGTTACTGTTTCATACTTCCAGTGTGTTGTGTGGTGTAATGCGTTCGGCTGCTGCAGTGGCAGTGTTATGGGTCTCAAACACACAGAGTATGACTATGTAGGTTTGTGTTCTTATAGGTTACATGCATATGCATATGTATGTTGATGGTGCAGATCATAGAAGAGAACAATGATGGTTTTATGGTACGTTGTTCTTCACTTGTTTCCACTAAGTTGACGCTTTTGTGGCTCATCTGGTCGTTAAGGAGTAGGTAGGGGATAGAGGACATCCTGTTCACAGATGCCTAGGGGTAGAGGGCAGTCATTAGGGAATCAAACCCGTAGTCTTTCGGGTTGTTAGTCACACACCCAAGCCGCTCCACTACAGCCTTGCTTGGGACTTGGTTGAGGTGCTGGTGTGAAGCTTTTAATGAGGTGGTTTCGAATGGGTTTCAACTCTGACACGCTTTCAAACCTTCACTCCTATACCCTAAACGTTTTAAACCGTTCTTCGCGTCATCTCCACGTCCCGGCAGTGCGTGGTGGACGTGTGTTCAAACGCCATGTATTTAATCAGCGCTGAGACGGGGGTGATCAGCAGACACCTGCGAGACGCCATCTGCCCCGTCTCCTGGGGCTTCCCACCAAACGAAGAGTAATGAATGGAAGGCTCTTAATGTGACTTAAACTTAGGATGCATCATCTAAAGAGCAGCACTTCGTTAGATAAAAAATGACATGTGTTCGCCTGACAGACTGTCTCTTCATTGCAAAAGTGACTCTGAGAGAGTGCGAACGTTTGAATGCATGCAAGGATCAATATTGGATCAGCCACGAATCTAAGGGAGACTTACTTAAAGGGCCTCTTGTTTACCACCAGTCATGCTGTTGATAACCCATGACAAGCCAACCTGGAAGGCCTGTCCCAGGGGACTGTTGCCATTGGCTGGCTGATATCTATCTGCCAAAGTGATCACAAGTTGACTCTCCCAATAGACCCCAGAATGTCTATGGGAAATAACATGGGGTTTTTGAATGATCATAAACAAAGTTCAAAACGTGACGCAGCTTTTACTTCTCTGCCACCTACAGAGTTTGTTATGTACGATCATTCAAAAACCCCATGTTATTTCCCATAGACATTTGACAGAGGGAACCAGAGCCTTGGAGGCGGGACTTATTCTTCTAGAGGTCTAAAGTGATGTCATGATAGACTTAATTCATTTGGTGGACATGTTGGTTTGTTGGCTGGGGAAAGAATCTGAAGTCTTTAGAAACCATAACCTTGTTTCCTTAATTTTTATCCATTCCCCCTGCATGTAGAATGCATTTAGAATGCATTGACATTGAGTTGTCATGGTTTCCACAGATTCAAGAAGGACTATAGGGCATGTGATGTCACACCAGACATATGTGCCCTTTACTCAACTATTGGCATATCCAGTAAATCAACACAACTCAGAGGGACGCATGGGTGAGAATACAGAAATACTATTTAGTACAGGGAACTCTCTCTCTCTCTCTCTCTCGCTCTCTCTCTCTCTCTCTCTCTCTCTCTCTCTCTCTCTCTCTCTCTCTCTCTCTCTCTCTCTCTCTCTCTCTCTCTCTCTCTCAAAGCTAGAATACATATTTGTGCTAATGCTATTTTCTAAAAGATTGTGACTGGGAAATACCATGGTTTCTTTTCATCTCCATCTCTATCTGTATGTCTCCACCTCTCTTTGTCTATCCCTCTATCTCCCCCCCCCCCCTCCCCCCCCCCCCCTCTCTCTCTCTCTCTCTCTCTCTCTCTCTCTCTCTCTCTCTCTCTCTCTCTCTCTCTCCCCTCCCTCTGCCAGCTAAGCCTTGGTTCGGAGCCAAACAGAGTGAGAGACAGAGCGACTGCATCACCAGAAGGTATCCAGGAAGCACCTTGATATCTGAAGCTCTGATGCAACCATCCTTGTATACCTGCTCAGAACACACACACACACACACACACACACACACACACACACACACACACACACACACACACACACAGCACACACATATACACAAACATGCACACACAAACTCTCTCACCTACAAACACACACAGCACACACATATACACAAACACACACACACAAACTCTCTCTCACACACACACACACACACACACACTCTGGGCAACAAGAGCCTTGTCTTGTATTATGTATCTTCCCGCCATCCTTGCTCTCCCTCCAATAACCCCCAGCAGGTTTCCACGGAAACGATCCAGAGCGTGCATTCCACAATGGCTGACGTAACAGAGTACACGAGGGGATGCGTGGCTAATGCTCTTATTGGGGAGAAGGAAGAGAGAGGGAGAGAATTAACATAATGTGACGCGATAAGGATCTCTAAGGGAAAACATAAAGGGCTTGTGGATCAATGAGGGCCAATTACAAATGGCCGGAGTTCCTTATCTGCTGCAGTTTAACTTTGTGCTGCCTGTGGTCGTCCACTTCTATTAAACCTCCGCTGAGATCAGGCTGGCCGATTGACGCGACGGGGGGGGAGATTATCGGCGGACCCAACTCGTTGTTGAGCTCAAAGACACCGGTGAGGGGGCGGGGGGGGCGAGGGGGCGAGGGGGGGCGAAGACCCTCAAGGACAATGGGGGCCGTAGCTCTCCAGATCGATAGCGTTTTCTGCATAACGGAGCGGTCCAAACGATGCCTTCAGTTATATTTGTGTATTTGTCAGAACAAGAGGTGGGAAGAGTAGAAGGACAAGTTGTAATAGGAGTAGTACTGGAGGAAGTAGTGGTTTGATTGTGTCCTGTTAGTGTGAGACAAATTCCTACTATGTTAGCATAATATGGCAATAAATGATTCTGATTCTGATTCTGATTCTGTTTTTTGAATCGCCGTTTTTTTATTGTGTATGTAATGGGCTGTTTTGTGTATAATTTATCAGTAGAGGTAGTAGTAGTAGTAGTAGTGTTAACTAGTTATTAGTATTGACCTACTTGCATGTACTTATTGTTTTTTTATTGTGAATTATTAACAGTAGCCATAGCAGTAGTAGCAGTGTGAGTAGTTTTAAACTGTTATATAATACAACATGACTTTTACTACTGACCTTTGCCTGACCTTTATGATGAAACTAACAGACTGCTGTTGTTAAGCCTGGGGCTGCCTCACCTGAACTCTCATTCTTCACGTGCACTCCCTTCCTTCACGTGCACTCCCCTTTCTTCACGTGCCCTCTCCTTCCTTCACGTGCACTAAGCTTCCTTCACATGCACTGTCCTTTCTTCACGTGCACTCCCCGTCCTTCATGTGCACGTTCCTTCCTTCACGTGCACTCCCCTTCCTTCATGTGCACTCTCCTTTCTTCACGTGCACTCCCCTTCCTTCACGTGCACGGTCCTTTCTTCATGTGCGCTCTGATTCCTTCCCGTGCACACACCTGAGACAGAGTCACAGCCATCCGAGGTTACCAGCAGGATGAGAGGAAAAAACATGTTAATACACACACACACACACACAGACTCACATATACACACACACTCACATAAATACACATATACACACGCACACACACACGCACACTCATAGACACACACACACACACACACACACATACAGTATATACACACAGAGACACGCACACAGACATATACGCACACACAGACACACACACACACACACACACACACACATACACAAACATACAGGCACACATACACACAAAAAGGCAAACAACAGACACACCAAGACTCACATAAACACACACGCACACACACACACACACACATACCGAAACACACACAGAGATGCAAGTGGAAGTGCCAGAAACAACAAAACACATTCTCTCTTTCATCTCCGTTTGCTATTCTCAGGCTTAGTTACCATGCAGTCACTTGTTGCTTTGATGTACCAACACTTCTGGCTTTCATCTCGGTGAACACCACTTGACGTTCACAGAAACGAGGCTCTTCATCCAGCGATTGACCCGGCTGTTGTCTTGTGGATCAGGGGTCTTCTTTCCTTCTTTTTTTCAATCTTTATTGCCCATTTTAAACATTGCAGTACATAGCAGTACAACACAATACAAACACAAACACACAGACACAAACACTCTCTCAAGGAGAGGTTAAAGCAAAAAAAAAAAAAAAAGTAAATAAATAAATAAAAAGAAAAGGTCACCTTGTGGTTGGACGTCTTTCAACATATATTGGCTACATAGAATAGAAAAATTATTGCATATCACAGAGTGTGTTTGAATGATTATTCTAAATGAAGGCCGAGAATGACAGGGCTCCATCTTCTTATGAACAGAGGTAATTTCAATTGTGAAATAGCAGTCATATTTTCCAATGTATGGACCTGTTTGATTTTTTGTATCCACTGAGCTTTTGTTGGGGGACTAGGCTGCATCCAATTAATAGTAATTAATAATTTTTCTCACAATCATTAACAGAATATGTAACATGTAACGCTGGTCCCTAGAAAGCAAATTTTCACGTGTTTTCTCCAATAAGAAAAGTAAGGGATCCAGAGGGATATCCATCCTGAAAATGTTGTCCGATTCCTCTTTAATGCCTTTCCAGTATGTCTGTATCACGGAGCAATCCCAGAATATGTGGGTGGGGTCATCCACCACGCCCACGCCTTTTCCTTCTGTGCTTCTTTCCCGCTGTCCTTCTCTCGGTGGTCGGTGTGAGCACGCGGACACGCGAGCGTTGAACCAACCGTGACCAGCTGACGGCCCGCCAATTACAGAAACACAGCTCAGAGGAGCTCCTCTCATGTGACTCAGCACTCTTTGGCCAATTACCCAGCATGCAACACTGGCCCCTCTTCTTCTCTTGCTTTGTGGACACCTGGTGGACACGCCCGCCCTGTACCACATCCCAACAGGGTGCTGCGTGCTGTCTCTCTCTGTGTCCCTCTCTCCCCCCCATCTCCCCCTTCTCTCCCCCCCATCTCCTCCTTCTCTCCCCCCCATCTCCTCCTTCTCTCCACCCCATCTCCTCTTGCTCTCCCTCCCCTCACCCTTTATCTCCCTCTCCTCTCTGTCCCTCCTTACCCTCACTTTCTCTCTCTCTCTCTCTCTCTCTCTCTCTCTTTCTCTCTCTCTCTCTCTCGCTCTCTGTATCCTCTCTCTCTTTGATTACCCGTCCTCTTCTCTCTCTCTCTCTCTCTCTCTCTCTCTCGCTCACTCTCTGTATCCTCTCTCTCTTTGATTACCCATCCTCTCTATCCACTCTAACCCGCTCTCTTCTTCCCTCCCCTACTCTCTCTCTAGTCTCTCCTCTGGCTCCTCCCTCCCATCCTGTCTCTCTCTCCCCCCTCCTCTCTCTCCTCCCTCCCATTCTGTCTCTTGCCCCCCTCCTCTCCCCCTCTCCCCCGTAGTCTCTCCTCTGGCTCCCCCTCCCATCCTGTCTCTCTCCCCCCTCTTCTCTCTCCTCCCTCCCATCCTGTCTCTCTCCCCCCTCCTCTCGCCCTCCCCCCGTAGTCTCTCCTCTGGCTCCTCCCTCCCATCCTGTCTCTCTCCCCCCTCCTCTCTCTCCTCCCTCCCATCCTGTCTCCCCCTCCCCCCTCCTCTCTCTCCTCCCTCCCATCCCGTCTCTCTCCCCCCTCCTCTCTCTCCTCCCCCCCTCCTCTCCTCCTCTCCTCTCCTCCCCCCCTCCTCTCCCCCCTCCTCCCCCCTCCTCCCCTGTCATCGGGGATGCGGGGCACGTAGGCCTCAGCACAATGTAAATTATTCAGCCAGGCTGGCCCGAGGGCTCGCGGAGAATCATAAATCGCAGATGGTCTCCGGCTATTTCGTACGGGTGACCGTGGTTAAACAGCAGTGCACAGAATCATTTTCCAAACCGACGCACGCACACACACACATACACACATACACACAAACACACACACACATACACACAAACACACACACACATAGAAAAAAAGAAGGTTTCATTACTTTAAAACTGAGCATGGAGAGTGTTTGATTTGGAGCTACGTTATGGCTGTTTGTCGAGCCGAGTGCTGAGAATGTTTATGCCTTGTGACGCAGGGGGAAGCAGCGCCTTTGCGATTGGCTGCGTGGCGTGGGATCTGGCTGAGGTGAATCACGGCGGGGAGATGCGTCCCCTGAACGGTCAACTGGTCGAGCGCAGCCTCCTAGACCGAACGAGTGGATGACCGATCAACCTCGTCCTGATCATGGACTACATGGCGGTGCACTGCACTGCTAATCGTCGATTATAATCGTGATTCGAATCCTCTCTCCGATGACAACTTTTCGAGTTATATTTCCCGGTGTGTATCATCATCTTCTTCATTTCGGATCTTTTTATTCACTTTTTGACTCTTGGCTCCGTATTTGGCTCCGTCTTTCTGTCTGTCTACTTTCTGTCGGTTGTTTCTGCCTGCCAACTCATTTGTGTGTCTGTATGTGTGCGTGTGTATGTCTTCCTATATCAGAGATGACACTTCCTTTCTCTACAATCACAACATTGTTTTGACTTTTATGTCGGATGATATTACTTTCATTTGACTAATAATGCGTACATACGGTTCGGGCCTTATTCACATCAATCAATGTCGTCCGTGTTGTATCACTTTGTCATTCGGTGCAGTAGACATTCAGACGTTCAGTGCATATATTCCTGTGGAAAGCAAAGGAACCATAATATTGACGCCGCAGTAGAGTGTGAGTATTCATGAGGCTAGCGTAGCGTAGCGTGCTGCACGCTGAGAGCAAACAGCGGCCATGGAGAGGCCTCTT
>NW_028177634.1:0-8903 GCF_964030765.1 Micromesistius poutassou | reverse complement strand
CGCGAGTTCACGGATCTTATAGCAATTACCACAACTCATCTGTAATGTGTTTCAGTCTGCTTATCAGTGTAAACACATTGATTATTTTTTTTGGTGCAAGGCTACCCGTCAGGAGAATCGATGGAGAAAATGACTCTGGTCTGAGATCGGGGATTTTAATTGAAGGCGTGTCTCCAGCACTCCGCCGATTGGCTGGAAACTTCACCTCAGACGTGTCGGTCATCTCTACAGCCCCCCCCCCCCCACACCCCCCACCACCTTGTCCCCGCCCCCTTGCGGCCTTTCTTTGAGTGTCTGTCTCTTCGTCATTGCAGCAAAGACCCTATTCTGGCCCGGCACGTTGGCTGTGGCTCAGCGGAGCTTAGGATTCGATTTTACGGACCTTTTCTGCGGCGACGTTTTAAGGAGGGTCGGTCTTTATCGGCTTTGTTGTGGAACAGAGATATCGCAGGTCACTGTGGTTCATGGTGCATTTTTACGATCTCTCAGTCCAGCCGCAAAAGCAACAGAGTTTCAGAGAGGCACACAAAATTACACACACACACACACACACACACACACACACACGCACGCACAGCAGGCACACACGCACACACACACACACATCCGCACACACTTGCACGGAGCAGGCACGCGCACACACACACGCGCACACACACACACACACACACACACACACGTGAACACAGATTCACACTCACACAGATGACAAACACACACACACACACACACACACACACACACACACACATACATTTACACAAATGCCAAATGGCAATAATGCACCACAATAAATGCCGACAAGTCGTTCGCCGGACCTTGTTTCCAGGGAACGTGGAATCCGTTCGCCGCGCTCGCTGCTTTACCCAACATGTCCGCTCCACCGGCAACAGATCCCCCAGGAAGGGATCGGAGGAACCTGCCTGGACAACTACCAGACTTCCTGCTGCTAGGCAATGTGTGTGTGTGTGTGTGAGAGTGTGAGAGTGTGTGTGTGTGTGTTTGTATGTGTGTGTGTGTGTGTGTGTGTGTTTCTTAGGACTAATGCAGAGAGCAGCAGTTGGGTTTAAGTGGGTGCCGGAGGATGGAGAGGAGGAGGGAGGAGGAGGAAGTGGAGGCCCAGCGGTGGTGTGTGTGTGTGTGTGTGTGTGTGTGTGTGTGTGTGCGCGTGTGTGTGTGTGTGTGTGTGTCTGTGTGTTTGTGTTTGTGTGTGTGTGTGTGTGTGCTTGATATATTGGATTTCAGTGAGAATAAGCCATGACTTTCAGAGTTGCTATGTGTTGAATATGAACACATTTTGACAGCCCCCCCCCCCCACCCACTCATGCCTCACACACTGGCATTCTGACGTCTGAATGCGTAGACACACTGCACGGGCATAGACACACACACAAACACACACACACGCGCACAAACACACACGCACGCACAGACACAGGGACACGCTCCGACAACTACCGCATTTCAAGGGTACAGGGAAGGTGTGTAATTAAGGAAACCTACTTCTGCAGAATCACAGCTGATGTTGTTCCAGCTATTTTCTCCTCTCTCTCTCTCTCTCTCTCTCTCTCTCTCTCTCTCTCTCTCTCTCTCTCTCTCCTTCTTTATTCGTCTTCTTCTTCTTCATCTTTTTTTCCATTTTTTTTGGGACATAAAAATAGCCAGAATGTAGGTCAGCTGGGGAAGGAAGGACAGTCTTTGCATTCCCAGTAAACCCACAGCGCTGGACGGGGATCTGTGAGTGTGTGAGCAGATGTACAGCAGCACGGTTCAGGCTGGTAAACCAAAACAAGGAGCACCCACCCGACGCGGAGGCTTTTGGCAGGGCCATACGGGAGGCATTACTTAAGCAAAACACAGCCTGCGCTTCTGCATGTTTTGAAAGAACCCACAATCTGTTGGGGATGTGGGGGGGAGCAGTACAGCAGAGGCCAGCTGAGGAGCAATCAGAAACTTGAATGACAACACAAACACACATACACGAAACGCACGCACATGTGCGCACATGCGCGCACTATAAGTGTGCACGCACCCATTCACATTCACTTCAGAACAACACTGCATCGGCAGATCTCTGACAACAGTGCAGGGAGGAAATGAGAGTGTTTTATAACAGCTTTGTTCTGCTGCTGGTGTTTTTCTTTTTGTTTATGTCAATTGTTTTTCAGTCTTGGCCACAATCTTGCAGATTGCTACCAACAAATTGTTGAACTCTGTGTTAAGTATTTTGTCTCCTTTCCTTCCCTCCCTCCCTGCTCTTCTCTCACCTCTCATTTCATCTAATCTCCTGTTCTCTCCTCCTCTCTCACCCTCTCCTCTCCTCCCCTCTCCTCTCCTCTCCTCTCATCCTCTCCTCCCCTCTCCATTCCTCTGCTCTCTCCTCCTCTCATCTCATCTCATCTCCTCTCCTCTCCTCACCTCCCTTCTCCTCTTCTCCTCTCCTCTCCTGTCATATCCTCTCCTCTCATCTCCTCTCCTCTCCCCTCTCATCGTCTCCCCTCCTCCCTCCTCCTCTCCTCCTCTCCTCTCCTCGCCTCCCTCCTCCTCTCCTCCTCTCCTCCTCCCCTCCCCCTCTCCTCTCCTCCTCTCCTCTCCAGGTGTGGGACACTGAACTAGAGCGTTCAGCGGAGGAGTGGGCAGAGACCTGTCTGTGGGAGCACGGCCCTGCAGGTCTACTGCCGCAGATCGGACAGAACCTGGGAGCCCACTGGGGAAGGTGAGGCTAGAATGACACTTACATGTACTTAATAATAATAATAATAATAATAATAATAATAATAATAATTGATAGAATTTATATAGCGCTTTTTCGGAGGTCACTCCAAAACACTTTAAAGAAAACACTTTACAAGAAGACACTTTACAAAGAAAAACAAGAAGACACTTTACAAAGAAAAACAAGAAATCTAAATACAGAAAAAGTCTAAATAAAAATCCAAAGTTTTGGATGGATTCAGGTGCGGTATGGGTGGGCTCAGGTGTCATAAGCTTTCTTGAAGTGGTCGGTTTGGAGTTGAATTTTGAATGAGGTTATTGAGTCTGAGTTGCGTATGTTTGGGGGGAGGGAGTTCCAGAGGGTACTCCTTAAGGTATCAATATGTGGAGACATCTGCTCTGCATGTGCTTCTACATACTATAGCATAGACAGCACAGCATGCCATACCATAGTGTAGCATAGTGCAATACAGTAAAGCATAGTATATAATAGCATAGCACAATGTATCGTAGCATAGCAAAGCATAGTAAAGTATAGTATAACATAGTATTGCATAGCATAAGAAAGCATAGCAGAGACACTATAGTGGTTAAGTATAGTATGGCATAGTATCATATTAGTATTGCATGGCTTATCTTTCCAGCTCCCTGTCTGTTCTGTGGATTGCGTCTTAAAACATATTGCATCTTCAAGATATGATTCAACCTTAAAACTGTGAAAGAGCAACCTCAGCCTCAGCAGCCTTGAAGTTGTTCAGACCTCGCTGTCATCATGCACCTGATCCTGTCTCTCCAGGTATCAGCCGCCAACCTTCCACGTACAGGCCTGGTACAACGAGGTGAAGGACTTCTCCTACCCTTACCCGCAGGAGTGCAACCCCTACTGCCCGTTCAGATGCTCCGGCCCAGTTTGTACTCATTACACGCAGGTATGTAGCCCGCGGGCCGTACCATTTCATCATGATGGAGGGGCGGGGGGGGTGGGGGGGGGGGAACAACAATGTGGGTACAGTAAGGATGTTCATAGAACCAAGTGCCAAGCACTAAGAATCGCTAGGTTAATCGCTTCCCTGTGTACAACAAAGATAGCTAGGATAAGATGCTTCACAATGCTAAGTACTATTGTTAAGTGCCAGGACGTAAGACATACAATTACTGTGTACATTAAGTGCGTACATTAAGTGCCAGGACCTACAAACATACAATTAGTGCGTGCATTAAGTGCGTACATTTAGTTCCCGGACCTACAAACATACAATGAGTGCGTAGAACAGACCTGTAACATCCACTCTGTGTTGTTGTGTAACTGAACTCCCCGGGTTGTGTGTCTCCCTCTCTCCTCCACCTTTCTCCAGCTGGTGTGGGCCACTAGCAGTCGTATTGGCTGTGCCATCAATATGTGTTACAACATGAACGTCTGGGGGCAGATTTGGGCGAAGGCCGTCTACGTCGTCTGCAACTATTCACCAAAGTAAGCACATTCCCTGGGACACAGCAGCAAGGGTCCAGTGCATCAATGACAAGATAAAAGGACAAAGCACACACACACTGTGTGTTTGTGTGTGCTCGTTCAAGCGCTTGTCTTTAACCTTCAGTTGGTTCAACGAAAAAAATAACTATTTGATAAAAAAAGTTAAACGTGGGAGCGTGGTCAAATATTATTCGATTTTTATTTTACGTTTATTTGACAGGGACAATGCACAATATATAATTGAGCCAGATTATAGCCACAAGGCTAATTATTCTTCTTCCGACCAAACTTATGCAATTAATGTGGCCAAAACTACAGAACCAATCGATTCCATTCAACATCTGTCACAAAGGTCTAGGTCCATACATATGGGCAATGACTTTTCATATTTGTAAACATTATACTTTTTGAGATATTCTACTTTTAAAATACAATTTTTTACAATGGAAGTCAATGGGAGGACAGCGGAACCATCCGCCCATTCTCTGACACTTACTACTTACAGACTTTGTAACTCTGTAAATTTTTTATCGTTAACCTTCTTTCAAAGGTTTAACAACCCTCAGCTGAATTTAACTGAAATAGGGTTATGGTTCTTAGCAGATGCCTTTATCCAAAGCGACATGCAAAAAAGATCATAAAGACCACGGGCATTTCTATGCAAAGAAATCCCTTATGCGTGGGATTACATTTTCTAGTTTACATCTGTTGTCCCTGGATGTATAGCGAATGCAAGCCTACATTCAGACAGTTTGGTGTCTTAACACATCGGTCTGTCCAACACGCTGACCTCCAGTGTCCGTTGTGATCTGAACAGGGGTAACTGGTGGGGCCACGCCCCCTACAAACACGGGTCGCCCTGCTCCGCCTGCCCCCCCAGCTATGGAGGAGGCTGCAAGGAGAACCAATGTTACAAAGGTGTGTGTGTGTGTGTGTGTGTGTGTGTGTGTGTACACACCTGTGGGTGTTTGCACCTGTGTGTGTGTCTGTATGTGTGTGTGTGTGTGTGTGTGTGTGTGTGTGATTGTGTTTACACCTGTGGGTGTTTGCACCCGTGTGTGTGTGTGTGTGTGTGTATGCATGTGTGTATATAATCATGTGTGTATGTGTTTGTGTGTGTATACAGTCGTGTGTGTGTGTGTGTGTATGTGTGTGTGTGTGTGTGTGTGTGTGTGTTTGCACCTGTGTGTGTGTGTGTGTGTCTGTGTATAAGTGGGTATATACTCCTGTGTGTGTGTGTGTGTGTGTGTGTGTGTGTGTGTTGTGTATGTGTGTGTATACAGTCATGTGTGTGTGTGTGTGTGTGTGTGTATGTGTGTGTGTTTGCACCTGCGTGTGTGTGTGTGTGTCTGTGTATAAGTGGGTATATACTCCTGTGTGTGTGTGTGTGTATACAATCATGTGTGTGTGTCTTCACCCCCCCCCCCCCTCTCCATCAACACTCTCTCTCCCCACTTCTCCTCGCTCCTCGTTCCAAAGACGACTCCTCCAACGGCCCTCAAGAGGAGACCGAGGAGTACAACTTCATCGAGCCGGAGGCCCCCCGCGCACCACAGAAGCCCCGGCCCCGGGCCCCCCGGCCCGACCGACCCCAGGCCCCCAGCCGCCCCGCCCCGGCCCCCACGCGGGCCCCCACGCGGCCCCCCACCGAGGGCCTGGAGAGGAACGAAGTGGTCAACACACAACAGATGTGTAAGCTGCCATTCCACTTGTTGTTTCAGGCTCCGGTTTCCCCGCCGACTGAGACCGGGGTTAGCGGTGGGAGAAAATGAGTGTGTGTTAGTTGGGGTTTTTTTCGTTTTGGTATCTGGGCACGACGGTGTGCAAACACAACCTACACACCAGCCTTTATTTTGGGGGAATTGTCTTGTTGTGCAGCCGCCTTTGTCGTCCCTCTCTCTGATTGGCTGGGGCTGTTTTTTTGGGGGCGGGGCTGACAGAGTACGTTCTGTGTGAGTGTAGGCAGGGGGTGGGCAGGGAGGACTTTGCTTTGTGTTGGCTGAGAGTGATTTAGGGATAAGGTGAGGACAGGCGAGGTGTGTGTGTGTGTGTGTGTGTGTGTGTGTGTGTGGCTGTGTGTACGTGCGTGCGTGCGTGTGTGTGTGTGTGTGTGTGTGTGCATGTGCGTGTGGCTGTGTGTGCGTGTGCGTGCGCACGTGTGTGTGTGTGTGTGTGTGTGTGTGTGTGTGTGTGTGTGTGAGTATGTGTGTGTGTCTATGGGTAGAGGGTGGTGGTGTGGGTGGGGTTAGGGGGTCTGGCTGTGGTTTCTAAATGACTTCCTCTCCTCCGGTGTAAGTGGCCCCGGCGTGCAAACTTAAGTCAGAACTCCGAGCGATGCTGACCACCAGAAATTCCTGAGCCCATTGGCTGAAACATGATCACATGACACCGTTTCCCTGGGAGTTCACCCCAGATGTTCCTCGTAAGTCGGGGCTCTGGCCAGAACAGCCCACCGCTGCACTATTTATCATCCGGTCATATAGTAGACTAGCCTGGAAATCCAGAGTTCTTGCGAGAGCACAATTTGAATCGCTCAGAGAGTCACTCTGGGAACGAGCAATATACTCACTCCCGATTCCCCTGGCCCAGAACATTAACCGATCACATCAGTGTATCTGATATAGGCGGTGCCAAAAGTGTTTCTGTTTTACCGACCGGATACAGCAAGAGTCTTATCTATTGGTTAGCTCGCTGGTCTGGATACGTCACCCCTTGTATTCTTCTGATTGGTCGTAGTGTTATCCAAATGCGTGCAGTGATATTTTCAAATGCATGCTTGGTGCTGCCCTCGAGTTGGGCCATTTTCATTACTCGTTGCCAGGACCCCACAGCTTTCTAGATGTGGGTCTGGATTTCCAGGTTAATAGTAGACACCTTCTTCATCGATAGTGCCTTGCTAAAGATTCCTTAGATGAAGGCTGCGGAAATCGAACCCGACTTGACTGGGACTCCAACCCTTTGTGAGCCAGTACAATACACCCTCCCCTTCCGTGGACCCCATGGGAATATTCAAACAGTGTGTGTGTGTGTGTGTTCCTTTGTGTCGTTTTACAGCTCAACTCATGAACTGCAACACCAAACTACGAGACAGTGTAAAGGAACGACGTGCAACAGGTACCGTGCAGCGAGCAGATGTTCTGTGTTTAACTGCTCTGTGACATCGACCCGTGCTACGGGCGACCCCGTCGTGTCATCGACCCCGGGCGCGCTACGAGGCAGGACGGTACGCACTCCTGTCCTGACCTTTGCCCCCTCTCATCGGTACAGGTACGAGTGTCCCGCGGGCTGTCTGGATGAAGCCGGAAGACCGTTGGGACCGTGTACTATGAAATGGTACGTGCAAACATGTTGTGTCATGATGGGCGTTCGATGATATGACATTACTTTTACATTAAGGACATTAAGGGCATCTAGCAGGCGCTGTTGTCATACACACACGTTCACACACCGACGGCGGAGTCGACCACGCAGGGCGACAGCCAGCTCATCAGGAGCAGTCAGGGGTGAGGGCGTCTCGCTCAGGGGACACCTCCACACTCGGCTAGGAGGAGCCGGGGATCGAACTAGCATCCTTCCGGTTAACCCGCTCTGAGCTAGGCCAACCCCTCTTAAACATATTATCAGCTTCTATTTTGTTGTTATATTGATGTTATCATATATGAATATGTTAATATGGGATTCTATGTGTGAATGTGTGTATGAATGGGTGAATGTTAGGCAATATTGTAAAGCGCTTTGGGTGGCCACTGGTTACAAAGAATGCGCTATATAAATGCAGTCCATTTAATATTGGATTCTAATAATACTCTCAAATATTATTACTCCAAAAATGTATATTACTGTAATGTAGCATAAAAACATTAATATTTGATAATATAACCTTAATGTAATAATATTTTCATGAATGCATATAAAACGAGACATTACCTAAATGGTAAATGCATCACACTGAAATAAACTCTGGAGATGATTTACTCCAGCAATCCAGCGTGTGCCGGGCGGGGCTGCACGCCGGCGTCATCGACAACGACGGGGGCTGGCTGGACGTCACCAGGCAGGGCCGGAAGGAGTTCTTCATCAAGTCCAACAAGACGGCGTCCAGTCGCTGGGGTGAGTCGCCAGCGGGCGGGGTCGCAGGGCGGGGTCACGTTGACCAACAGATTGCAAACACCTGCGCTCGCGCGACGACTCTCCGTCTCCTCTTGGTGAATTGTGTTGTTTTGTTTTTCATGTCTCGCAGGAAATACCAGAGCGCCAACGCTTCGTCGTTGCAGAGTAACGGGTAAATATGTGATGATGTATTGCTCGTGTTGTACCGAGCAGCGGACAGTGCACCCGTTAATATCACCTCGATGGTTTCTAACCGACAGTTTGTGTCTTTTTCCACAGTCAAAGGCATCACATGTGAGACGACAGTCCGCGACACTCTGTCCGTTTCAAAAGCCTGCAGGCATTGTCCGAGGTACAAATCTCTCTCTCTCTCTCTCGCATTATCAGTCTCTCTCTCTCACTCTCTCACTCTCTCTCTCTCTCTCTCTGATGCTCCCTTTCCCACTTTGTTATCTGACCTACAATACATGTAGTCATGAATAAATGC
Source organism: Micromesistius poutassou (assembly GCF_964030765.1). Classification (NCBI taxonomy): domain Eukaryota; kingdom Metazoa; phylum Chordata; class Actinopteri; order Gadiformes; family Gadidae; genus Micromesistius; species Micromesistius poutassou. The sequence continues at coordinate 120 of NW_028177634.1, read as the reverse complement.
ATCCCTGCTCTCTGCTTTCAGACTGTGGTGTCCAAGGAACTGTCTGGAAGAGAACCCGCACATTTCCAGAGTTATTGGAACCAGAATATACTCAGATGTGAGTCTCTCTCACTCTCTCTC